>NC_080042.1:62850203-63150203 GCF_012489685.1 Lotus japonicus
TTACGGTAAATGGCAAATATCTAAAAGCATATAAGCCAATGTTGCATGAAATCAAAATTGAATAAAAACAAGCGTCGAAATTGCCAAATTGCGTTCATTGATTGAAAAGAACATTACAGGAATGGCAAAATGCAAAATACAAGCAAACTAGAAGCCTAAAACGGAAGATTGGCTTTATAGCCATCATATCTAGCTTGCATGGGTATTAATCGATCCACCAGCGCCGCCATCTGGCCCTCAAGCCGAGCCTTCTTTTGACGAGCAGCTAGGTCTCCAAAAGAAACTGCAGTTATCTCGACGGCTAAGCGAACGAGACCTTTCGGATCTTGCTGGTCCAAGGAGGCCTGGAGAAAGTCGAATTTCTCCTTCCACTCATCTATTTGGTATTCCTGGAAGAACACCATCATTGAGAGCTCCCTGAATTCTTCAAATAGGGGCTTGGCTTCCACGAGTAGCCCCTGAAACTCCTGAAGAGGAATTCTAATACGTGCAATGATGGGCCTGTGAAGCAGTTGATCAATGAGCCCTAAGAGTTCATCAAGGCAAGAAGAAGATTCATACAGACCCTGGAAAAGGTTATCCTGGAAAGCCAGGTCTCTGATACGACGAAGAATGAGCCTGCTGTCCATAGTCAAAGGATGAAGGTTCTCAGTTGCAGGAAAAAGATGAGAATGGAAAGCAGAGAAGTTTTTGATTGAAAGACGAGTAAAAACGGCTCCATTTATAACAGGGATGTAACAAACAGCCGCATTAATGCAAGCATGCAGTTACCAAAGCGTCAGCCAAACACGGCAAACCACGTCAGCCACCACCGCGAGTGGAGGAAGTTCTTAAGTCGTTGAACAAGAACGGGATAAAAGGGCGTTATAAATTACTGCGGTTTCCAAGGAGATTTAGAAGATGAAAAGGTAGAGTAGATGCCAAGTTAAATGGTATGAAACTCAACAATACAACGCAGGAAATAAGTTTGCAAAGACTGAAACATCGACAATAAAATGTGAATCGAAAATAAAGCATGTCGAGTATCGCCAATACAAATTCATTCATTGATTAGAAGTCAAATAGAGTTACAGGAATGATTGTTACAAGATTGGCAACAAAGGCCACAATAGATCCATGGCCACTACAACAAACAACAATTACAAAACCTAAATCCTCGACTTGAAGGCTTCAAGCTGAACCCTGGCAGCAGCAATCCTAGAATCTAAGCTTTGCTTCACACGCTGCTCCGCTGCAACCTCCTTAAAAAGTTGAGATGTCGATAACATCACATTCGTGCACTCGGCAGCTAGAGCATTCAGCCGGGAATTCACAGCTGGGCCTTCATCAATCAACACTGCCTTCTGCTTCTCGAGCCTGGCTACCTCCCTTTGAAGCTCATCCAGTCGAGCATCAACACTTGACAACTCAGCTGCTATAAGAGTTTTCCTAGCAGTCAACTTGAGAATTTCGTCTTTCGCGGGCAATAGGCCATTGGTGTTGGAAGCCACTTGTGCCTTTTTAGTCTCAATAAGTTGTTCCACCGCAAGGGCCTTGTCAAGTGTGGCCATGATATCGACCAGGAGAGTCTGAAGCTCAACGAGGGCATCTGCCTGAATTGGGTCAAGTCGCTGGCTCAATAAGAAGGCAAGCAGCTCTTTCACTTCCTGGCCTATCGGAGGAGTGGCCCGGATCCCGTCGATGAAGCCCGCATCGAAAACCAGTCTTTTTAACTTACCAAAAGCCTCCTCAATCCGGCTATCATCAGCTACTCCACCAGACTGAGCAGTCTTAGTAGTTTCAGCTTGGCGTGGCGGAGACTCGAGATCCAAAGTGCCATCAAAGAAGCTCTAAAAAATGGAAAGAGGATCCTCGACTAAAAGGGCACTGAGCCTCTCACCAGAAGTGTGGGAAGAGGCAGCCGTCTTAGAAGAAGCTGAACCTCCCTTAGCATGAGGAGAAAGCAAAGCGACCCTGGCACCTTGTTGAAGTTGCTGAGGAGAAGATTGAAGCTGTTGGGGAGAAGTTTGAAGCTGTCGAGAAGAAATTTCAGAGAAAGTTGAGGCCGGAACATCAGCCTTTGGTGGGAGCATAACACCAATCACCTGATCAGGCTGAATGATTGGAGACACTTGATCCTCACCACCCTGCACCTCTACATGTGGGTCATTCTCCTCACGAGCAGGGGAAGGCATGTTCTGAACGTCCTGCGGAGGAAAATTAGAAAGGTTATCTCGACATTCTCTGGTATAATAGGGTTCACAACCAGGATGTTGCCAAGCAATTGGTTTCGAGTTAAAATAGAATGTCAATTTGTCCCGCACAGGGTCTGACTCATTAGAGTCCAAACTCGAGTTCAAGGATTCTAAACTGCTCGAAGAGCTAGACAAGACAACTGGTGGGGGTTTAGAAGAAAACCATGTGGCTCGAGGTACGACCATTTTAGACATGCCAACCCTCTGAAGAATAAAAGTAAAAATGATTGAGAGGGAAGAAAAGAAAGCGAATGGAGACAAGGTGTGAATCACAATGATTTACCTTAGGACCAGATTCTTTGAGAGGACTGGAACTGGTCGAACTCTTGGAGTGGTGGGAAGAGGAACTGCCAGACTTACGACTAGACCTTTTCCTGGAGGTCTTCTTGGCCAGAGCCATCTCGACAGGAATAGGTATAGTACCTTGAAGAAGAGGGCTGGAAGCTTGCTGATCAACGCCTTGATCACCACCCTGCTGCATTTCCTCACGCTGGCTAGCTGACTTAGCCGGAGAAGGATCTCCCACAGTAAGTTCACCAGCACCTTTAGCCCTTTTTTTGCTTGCAGAAGTGGTAGGGGTGGCCCCTCGTTTTCGACTCTGAAACAAAAGGCAAATGATCACAAAGGTGTACATATCGAATAAAAATCAAAGTTTCACAGATCTCAGTATTACCTTAGGCATCTTGAGCTTATCAGCCAGAGCAACATCATCATCATCATCCTCAACTTCGATAGTAGCAGAAGTCGCCCGAGGAGAAGCTTGAGGGGTCGGCCGCGGAATTGGCTCAGCTACAAAAGAAAAACAAGGGAAATTAAGCCATAAGTATCGCAAAGATGCCAGGTCGAAATGATTACCTTGACCAATAAGCGTTCTTATCGATATGTGGTTGAAGATTTCGACCGGCACATGGAGAGGGAAATTCCATAGGTAACACTTGGTCCAGGTCACCCGCTTCCGAGGGGGCAGTGCGCTATGGTAAAAGTTTTTGATACTTACATGATCAACCCACTTAGGAAGCACCACTGGAAAAGCCAAAGCATACTTACAAGTAGGCAGTGGTGGGAACCTAAAGCCTGTTTTTCGAATAATGAAAGAAAGACCATCCTCATCAGAGGGAATTCTCAATCGAGTTTTCTTGGCTTTAGCTTCCCACATTCGCCTTAGAACTTGGGCTGCTTTGGCAACAGTTTCCTAAAGACGAGGACCCGGAAAGTATACTACACCAAAGAATTGTTGAAAAACGTTGATCTCAGATGTATGCATACCTTTGATCTTCTTTGGGGCCTGCTTCTGCAAAAGAAAAATACTCGTTATGCGCTGGAAGCAATCTTCCATCGGCGTCGAAATATCATGCCAATAAGCAGACCACCACGCCTTAAACGCGTGAGTGACGTAAAAAGATGGGGTAAAATTGAAAGGACTAAGGCCAAGCAGCTCCTCCTCGTTGTAGTAGCTAATGGTAGTGTCGAAGGCACTACGTTTGGTGATGGTACCAGGATAGAGGACGAGGGATTTGTCGAACAAAGTATTGGGCAAATCCTGGCTCAGTCCAAATTGTCGAGACACGAGCTGAGGATTGTAACCACACAGAGTGAAGTCATTACTGGCAAAGTTGATAGTCAACACCCTGGGAGATAATATAGTCTGCCAAAGTTCGATTTGATGCTGAGAAAGGTTCTCTGAGCCAGGAAGGTTGGGGTAAGAATTCCTTAGCCACCTAGGGCCATAGGAAGGTTTGTGACACGGCGCAAAGCTCGAGCGAAAACGTTTCAGCTCGAAAAACATGGTGAAATACTTCTTAAAATCAACTTCAAAAGTGGAAGCGTCATAAGGAGGAGTAAGGGCTTTAAGCCTGAAAGCGTCAACCCTTGTGTTAGACACCACATGAGGAGGGTTCTTGGCTGGAAGAAATGATTCGAAGACCGCATTCATCCAAAGTTGAAGTAGCCAGAAAGGACCAACTACATTCAAAGACGCAACCTTAGGATCTCGAATGTCGGCTATCGCCTCATTGATCATTTGGTAAAGATTTCCAAGTACAAGCCTGGCCATAGCGATAATTCGACCCTCATGTAACAGATTGGCTAAAGGAAGAAGTTTAGCCGGAATCCTCAAAGATTTGGTGCAGAACACATAGGCAGAGAGCCAATACAACAGAAACGCGACATGCTCAGCGTCGGAGACTTCACCATTCTCGACATAGTGATCTTTAATAAACTTACTGAAAGCGATGTTATCCGTCGGAATGGCGATGGGATTGGTGGGGGAAGCAGAGGAATGGTAATCATCACCCACCACCCAAAGGCCAGTAATGGCAGCAACATCAAGGAGAGTGGGAGAAAGCATTCCAAAGGGGACATGGAAGCTATTGGTAGACCGCTCCCAAAAGAAAAGAGAACTTAAAAGCATAGCAGGGTTATAAGAAATCGGCGACCTCGACAGCTGAATGAGGTCGAAAATCCCAGTGACTTTCCAGTGCCCAGATTTACTGGCCTCCACCCTGTCGAGCCACTTCAAATAGGCTCCCTCACCAGCAGTTGGATTAGGCGGTGCAGACCTAAAAGTCCTCTTGGGATCTTTTAGGAAGGGCAAGCGGTAAGAGGGTCGAAATGCAAGAACAAGTTCATCCCCACGAACACTGGGGTGAAACTGCTCGTAACCCTCAGGAAGGCTATTAGGCCTGCCCTTCTTCGCCTTCTTCAGGGGACCTAAGATGGCACGTAGATTGCCATTAACAGAAATAGGGATGAATACCTGAGATTTCCAGATGGCCCTTTTCTCCACTTCATAAGGCGGGTCTGGAATGGGAGTGCGTTTGGCCTCATTCATCTCACACGCAGCGACCAAGGGAATGACGTTGTCAGAACTGGAAGCCATGGAGATGTTCAGGAAAATGCACCAGAGAAGCAGAAAACCAAACGATGGAAGATGATCTCACAAGTAAAATCAGACAAAAGCTTAAGTGTTTGAAAAGCTCGAGTGTTTGAAAAAGGGTAAAGCTTGCAGAGGGCCAACAATGGCGTATTTATAGGCAAGTGAAGAGTCGGACGTGAAGCTGCATTATAGGATGATGCACAAAAGTTTTTTGAAATCCAACGGTTATTTTATTATATAACCGCAAACCCTAACAAAACGGCTAGAAAAGGGTCATGATTACCCTAGAATAGAGAAGGCAGATGACAGACGAAGTCAGACGCTAAGGCTTCTGATTGGGCCAAAAGTCAAACGATAGGATCTCTGATGGGACTTGAAGTCAGACAGGCAAAAGTCACAAATAACCATTAGTTCCGTTCGAAATTCACGAGCAAAAATGCTTGATCCCTCCAAGACCTGGTAGTCGAGAATCAACATTTTTGGGGGGCATCTGTTGGCCCAATATTTTGGCCCAAAAATAGATAAAAACGCATTCGGCCCAAAGCACACAAGGTAATCGAATTCGGACTAAAGAAAGGAAAGGGAAAATGCACCAAGTTAAGGAGGCAGCCGAATTCGACAATAGGGACTAGTGCTAAACAGGGGCACATGTAACACGTGCAGCATTGACCAAGTCAGATTCTCACCACGATTGGTCGAATACGTGGCCCAGAAGCGGTTAAAGCAGTTGAGGCACACGATCTCCCCCACTGCACAAAGGACTTCCAAAACCAACTCCAGATCGTGAGAAGAGGGGGTTAGACCCACTAACCCATCCAAGGGGAAGAAGAAAACCGCCAAGGACATGCTCTATAAATAGGAGAAATCAAGTCAGAGAAAGGGTTCCCAACTCAACTCTGAAAAACTCACTAAAAAGCTCTAATGTCCGCATCAATGAGACTCAAGGAGCAAGACGTGATGATGGAGGAGTATGTTGCAGAACCCGCCGTTTAGTTTTCCTGCATTTAAGGTTGTCGATTACTAATCCTGTTGTTTAGTTTCCAGTCGAAATCTACGTTTCTTGCAGTTTTCGTTTCACTTTGTTACATTTTGATCTTCATGTAATTGATCTGCGTTGAATGAAATTCAGTTTCTTTTGAATTGTTCATTGTTGTCGAAAAACGCCTACTCACACACCACACTTTGGTAAAGCGTTTTCTCAAAAGGACCCTGAAATCTAAACTTCCTTTAATCGAACTAAGAGGATATTTGTTTACCAAAAATCAGTGTAAACAACTTGTCAATGCGAATGTAACTCCTTCGTCATTGAGCTCGAGTACCCTACGATAAAAATATAAAGGACCCCCCACCCATGGATTGTAGCATGCAGACCAAACAAATACTCATTACATAAAGCAGTCTTCGATCTAGCAAAAAAGACACCAAGTTCTGATGTAGAATTAGTGATTCTAACCAATAGTGATGCAATGATCGAGATAAGTTAATGATGATCTATTGTTATTTTTTTTAATACAAAAACATGATTTATTCACCATATTGAAAAATTGAGAACTACTCATTCTCAAAGTAGGACAAAGACATCCATTTTAACAATAAAGGACTCCGAGATTAACATCCTAAAGAAAACTTAACACTTAAATACATACAAAAATAACACCTTAAAAGTATATATCTCCATAAGGGGAGAAGGAGAAAGAATGAGTTAAGGTTAGTGGGTATTTTAGTGATTTCGTTCATTCAATACCTTCATAATCCATTTTAACAACAAACACAAGAACATTTTAAAAAAAACTTAACACTCAAATATTAAATCCAAAATAGTCCCTTAAAGTTATATATCTCCACAAGGGGGGAGAAGGAGAAAGAATGAGGTAAGATTATAGGTATTTTAGTCATTTTACTCATTCAATTTTAGTCATCATATAAGTCAGCTGTTGGGTAAGGGCCATAAAAATGGTATATTTTTTGTCACGCAAGTGCTCTTTGTGTTTGAAGTGTGGACAATGCACAGGCTCATCTATCATGTGTTTTTTCGATTCAACTTTTTTTTATCATTTCTCTAATACTCTATTTAATTATAATATCAAAGGTGAAAAATCTATATGCATATATGTACATGAATTAGTTGATGAAGCACTTTTGCCGTCAAAATAGTCTAAATTTGAATATCATGATGCGCTAATTATAATATCTATATTCTTTAATGACATTCATGTACTTTTTTTAACGGCGATATATGAATTATTAGTGGTGTCTGGACACCCATTTTTGTAAAGTGCATTACCAAATATTTAACATTTCTTCAATTTACCTTTTTCGCTAATGTCTTAGAGCCCCTCCTACGTTCTCTATTTTCACTCGCAACACTCGTATATATATATTTTAAACCCTGATCTATTTCACTCGTAAGAATTTATTAACGAATCTAAATCCAAAAATTAAACAAAACGTAAACTTGGGTAAATTTGGAATTCCATAAGTACTTTAATTTTTTGAAAGAAGGATAAAGTTTTATCTCAATATATCCATAGCAATATATCAATTATCTCGGAGGTGGATATAATGCTAGGAAGAACTTGGACGAATATATGATGTGCCATAAAACTCATGCTACACTCCACAGGGATATTGACAAGTGCACAAATTGGTAGATGGACCAACTTGGTTGCAAAATCCAGTACCCTGAGTGTAGGTGCTAGCACATTTTGAATTGCAGCAGTTATCACTGCACTGGAAGCTGCAAACACCAAGACCAGCATTGCACATTTTAGGAGTTACTGGGTTTGGAGGCCCGCAAGTGTAATAACAACTGCACAGACCCAAGTCACAAGACCCTTGTCCATCACTGTTTTGGGCTTTACACCTCTGATCACAATCTCCTGCGGGACCACATGCGCCCAAAGGTGCTTGACATGTATTTCCTTCCACATGTACTTTCCCTGTGATCCAAAAACAAAAATAAAAAAATAGAAATAAGTAAAATGAAGGAAACATTACAAAGAGTTCAAATCATTTGTAGTTTGACTTCAAAATAATAAACATGGGACTTACCTACAACAAGAAGAACCAAGGTGATGAGCATAAGATAATATTTTGCCATGGGTTCCCCTTTTGAAATCTTTTGCCTAATTTCCTTTTGATTAATTTGAATTCTCAAGTGTTGCAGATGTGATATTTATAGTTCTATCGAAGGTGCATTGTTAGAGGTTGATAGCTTTAATTTTAGAGCACATTGAAGCATTGACTTTAATAAAATGTTGTAAAAGATTATTATTGGAGAATATTGGAGACTCTGGTATAAGGAAAGCTAAATATCGATATATAATCATATTAGGATAATATATTGTAGGGAGAATTTTGGAGAATCTCGACATAAGGAAAACTAAATCTCTATACCCACATTATGAAAGTATATTATAGTTAATTAAGAAATGGTGCAATTATGATTATATTGTTAAATTAAGAATATTTGGTAATGTAAATTAATTTCCATATATTCTGTGATATGTTTCCTTTTTTAATTAAATATAGGTGATTTTTACTACTATAAACAAATATTAGTATCATTTGCTTTTATTAGACTTTTTGTATAGATATTTTATTAATTTTTTTCTCCTTCGGAAAATTAAAGATATTTTATTAATTGAAAGAACTAAATTTTATTTAGATCAAAGAATTCAAAAATTTACATGTTTTTTTTTACTGAATGTTTGTTTTTTTAGTTGTTATTTTATTTTTATCGTTTGTACTTGATGTTTTGAATGTTGGATTAATGTTATTTTTATATCTATTGAATCTTTTATTATATGGAGTTGAAGTAACATGTATGCACTAAGAATAACCACTGAATGTTTTATTTTTGGCAATTGAAATAATTTCACTTAGAATAAAACTGGGAAGGCAACGTTGCAAATTTCTTTAAAAAGATCTTCTTTATATGACATTGCGAAAGACTTCTTTGTAAACTACATTTGAAGTACTATGAGAATTGTTGTCATCACTATCGCAAATGAAGTTTTTTAATACTTTACGATGATGCGTGACTCTAGAGAATGCTACATATAAGTGGTCATGTGAAAACACCGGTTTTGGCAAGTATAAGCCCACCTTTTTTAATGACCGCCCTTGACTTTTGTTTATTGTTATGGGAAAAGAAAGTGCTATAGGAAATTGCCTCCTTTAAAATTTAAAAAGAATTCTCATATCTGATGGAGTTAATGTTAATCTTGGTATGAACAATCTTTGTCTGACACTTTTTACTGAAACTTTCTTTTATTTTTTGCATCTTACATGAAAATGCTTATTTTTCACATGTTCACCGTCCAACCTTGAAATCTCTGTTTTTGTTAACTGTGTCTGCATACCTTGAATTACAGAGCCTAATTTTTACCACCCAAAATTTATTGTGAAGACTACTTTGGAATTAACAGATTTTCCCCTATATATAGAGGTTGATATTCACACTTCAGAATTATCTCTTCTCACCCTCTTCCTTGATCTGAAACCTATTCCAGTTCCTTAGCAATCACATTTTGATTTTGTTTCTCACCAATTCTGTTACCCGACTTCGTTGGCGGAAGCTGTTTAATCCTTGGGAGGTGTTATGGATATTCCGGGATAAAACCTCTAAGGACAACGAATTGATTTTCGTGACTCAGCTTGTTTTGTTGCAGGTTCTGTTCGTGGTGTTGTTGCTGCCAAGGTTGCTGTTTGGCGTCAAATATCCAACAATCTTGAAGGGTTTATACCATGACGAATGCTGACAGTGACCAAAATGGAAGTCCCAAGTCTGGAAAAGGGTTTTGTACCTGTCTTTGTGCTAGGTGCAGTGCCAACTCCTGCCTACTCCAAGCCGTTTTCTGACATCTCCAAAATTGAGGTGTTTGGCGACCAGAATTTCCGTAGATGGCAAGAGAGGATCTCCTCAACTCTCGACATGCATGGTGTTGTTGATGCTCTCACAAATCCTGAACCGAACTCTTCTGCTACTCTGAAACAGAAAGAAAATTGGGCATATGCAAATAAGGTATGTTGTCATACTATTATCAGTACATTATGTAACGAGTTGTTTGATGTGCACTGTTCGTACAAGAAAGAAAAGGAAATTTGGGAGTCAATGATTCAGAAATACATGGCTGAAAGTGTCGGAAGACTCAACTTCATCATTGACAACCACTGCAATTGGAGAATGACCGATTGACCGAACACAAAGACATAAGATCTCAAATCAATGAGTACCACAAACTCATTGAAGACCTGAAGAGTGAAAACATCAATTTGCCTAGTGAATATGATGCTGGAGCACTAATTAACAAGCTGTCAAACTCTTGGAATGATTACAAATAACAGTTGAAGCACAGAGAAAAACATATGCCCCTTGATGATCTCATCGCACACATTTTAATTGAAGACACCAGCAGAAGAGAGATAAGGCAAGCAAGATCAAAAGCTCTGACTTCGCAAGCAAACATGGTACAGAATAAGTCTGTCCACAACAGATATGCAAATAAGAAACCTGGTCACTTTATCCCTAAACCTTCAAACACCACCTTCAAAAGGAACATTAAAGATACAAACAAAAGAAATTGTTTTGTCTGTGGAAAGCCGGGTCATTTTGCGAATCAATGCAGACGCCGCTAGCAAAATGGTAATCCTCCTAAACCAGATTCAAAGCAAGTTAAAGGATATGATGTTGCTGGGGTGATTTCACTAGTAGACATGGTTTCAGATGTGAAGATCTAGGTGGTAGACTCTAGTGCTACCAAACACATATGTGGAGACATATATGATTTTTCCTCATACTCTCCTATAGAGGAAGGAGAAGAATTGGTATATATGGGCGACTTTCGGATCTCTCGAGTCCATGGAAAATGGAATGTTCATCTCAAGCTCACATTTGGAAAGACCCTTACTTTGTTGGATGTTCTTCATGTTCCAAGGATCAGATCAAATATGATTTATGCTGGTCATCTGGGGAAGGCTGGTGTGAAGATTTCATTTGAATCCAACAAAATGGTAATGACCAAAGATAATGTATTCGTAGGGAGGGTATATTGTAAGATCAAGTTTTGATCGAGTAGTACAACTCTATGTTTTGATGATTACAAGTTAACATTTTAGTATGAACAATTATGGTACTCTAACGTGTTTTTTCTGAGTGTGTTATTTACAGGCTCTGACCTCAATTCAATCTCACACAAATCAGAAGCACTGTGCATAAAGAGTGACCCAAGCAACGCTTCCGCAACATCTATGTTCACTATGAACAGTAGAAACGCTTCAGAAGATCTGAAGCCACACAAAGCTCTGATATGGACTCAGTCACTTGAAGTTCTGAAGATCCGGACGTTCTGACAACCAAGAAACTCTGAAGGTTCAGATGTTCTGATGGTGTAGAAGACTCTGAAGATCCAGAAGCTGAAAAGTGAAATCTCTGATGTCCAGAAGCAAGATGACTCTGAAGACCATGTACTTCCCTCTGAGTTCAGAATCAGAAGATACAACGGTCAGAGGATCTGTGCTTCCCTCTGACTCTGATCAACTGGCTTCACAAGTTCCAACATGAAGCATTCCCCTGATTAGAAGTCTACTAGGTTTAAAGGTCAAGTCACTATCCAAGTACAAAAGCAAATGTACTATCCTGACGACCTACCTAACATTCTCAGCCATAGCAGAAGCTGGAATTTCCAGAACTGCCCTCCAACGGTAGCATTTCCATGCAGCGTTCAAACCCTAATCCTTGGAGTATAAATAGAGGCTGAAGATTGAAAGATGCGGTTAAAAAAAAAAATATCACACGCGCAAGCTAAATTCAAAAACCTTCTAAGCATTCTTTCATCTGAATTCATTGTGTTTACTATTAGCTTTTCAGAAGCAAACTCTTTGTAAACATTCTTTCTTAAACAGTTGTTTAGTTACCTTTAGGAGATCAAGTTTGATCGGGTCCTAGAGAAGACTAAGAGAGTGAATCTTAGTGTGAGCTAAGTCAGTGTAATTGTTAGTCACTTGTAGGTTTCAAGTGCAGTTGTAACATTTACCTGATTAGTGGATTGCCTTCATTCTAAGAAGGAAGAAATCACCTTAACGGGTGGACTGGATTAGCTTGAGGGATTTATCAAGTGAACCAGGATAAAAATCCTTGTGTGCTTTTCTATCTCTTATCTTAAGCACTTTGTTCTCGAAAGATTTGTTAAAATCCTTAAGGTGGAAGTTTTATTCTGAAAATGTTATTCAAACCCCCCCCCCTTTCTACCATTTTTCATACCTTCAATTGGTATCAGAGCGCAAGTTCTGATTACCACACCTAACAGTGTTCAGTGATCCGGGCCGGTGTGAAAAACAATGGCTACCACCAGTGAAACACAAAAAGATGGTTACAATGCAAAGCCTCCCACGTTCGACGGTCAAAGGTTCGAATATTGGAAAGATAGACTTGAAAGTTTCTTTCTGGGTTTTGATGCAGATCTCTGGGATATTATTGTGGATGGCTATGAGAGTCCAGTTGATGAAGAAGGCAAGAAGATCCCAAGGTCAGAGATGACTGCAGATCAAAAGAAGCTTTACTCACAACATCACAAAGCTAGAGCAATTCTTCTAAGTGCTATCTCTTATGAAGAGTACCAGAAGATTACAGATCGTGAGTATGCAAAAGGCATCTTTGAATCCCTGAAGATGTCTCATGAAGGAAACAAGAAATTCAAAGAATCAAAGGCATTGTCTTTGATCCAAAAGTATGAATCCTTCATCATGGAGCCAAACAAGTCCATTGAAGAAATGTTCTCCAGATTTCAGTTGCTTGTAGCTGGAATACGACCTCTCAACAAGAGCTACACAACAAAAGATCATGTCATAAGGGTCATCAGAAGTCTTCCTGAAAGCTGGATGCCCTTGGTGACTTCAATAGAGCTTACGAGAGATGTTGAGCGTATGAGTTTAGAAGAACTCATTAGCATACTGAAGTGCCATGAGCTGAAGCGCTCAGAGATGCAAGATCTGAGGAAGAAGTCAATAGCCTTAAAATCCAAATCTGAGAAGGCTAAAGCAGAAAAGTCAAAAGCTCTTCAAGCTGAAGCAAAAGAATCTGAAGAAGCATCAGAAGATTCTGATGAAGATGAGCTGACTCTGATCTCTAAAAGACTCAACCGTATCTGGAAGCACAGGTAGAGCAAGTACAAAGGCTCTGGAAAGGCCAAAGGAAAGTCTGAATCCTCAGGTCAGAAGAAGTCCTCAATTAAGGAAGTCACATGCTTTGAGTGCAAAGAATCAGGGCACTACAAAAGTGACTGTCCAAAATTGAAGAAGGACAAGAGGCCGAAGAAGCACTTCAAGACCAAGAAAAGTCTGATGGTGACCTTTGATGAATCAGAGTCAGAGGATGTTGACTCTGATGGAGAAGTCCAAGGACTCATGGCCATTGTCAAAGACAAAGGAGCAGAGTCAAAGGATGCTGTTGACTCTGACTCAGAATCAGAAGGAGATCCTAACTCAGACGATGAAAATGAGGTATTCGCTTCTTTCTCAACCTCTGAACTGAAACATGCTTTGTCTGATATCATGGATAAGTATAAATCTTTATTGTCTAAGCATAAGAAGCTGAAAAAGAACTTATCTGCTGTTTCTAAGACTCCTTCTGAACATGAGAAAATCATTTCTGATTTGAAAAATGATAACCATGCTTTAGTGAATACTAACTTTGTGCTTAAGAATCAAATTGCTAAGTTAGAAGAAGTTATTGCTTGCGATGCCTCTGATAGTAAGCATGAATCTAAGTATGAAAAATCTTTTCAAAGATTCCTGGTTAAAAGCGTAGATAGAAGCTTAATGGCTTCAATGATCTATGGCGTAAGCAGAAATGGAATGCATGGCATTGGCTATTCTAAACCAATTAGAAATGAGCCTTCTATGCCTAAAGCTAAATCTTTGTATGAATGCTTTGTTCCCTCTGGTACCATTTTACCTGATTCTTTACCTACTGAAGTTGCTAAACCTCCTCTTAAAAATGGATCCTTCTCCAGGTCTAAATATCATGCAAAAATTCATTTACATTACCATGTTGAGAAACCCAAGGTGATCAGAACCTCTGGGGTAACTAACAAGAGAGGACCCAGAAAGTGGGTACCTAAGGATAAGATTATCTATGTTGCAGATATCCTTGATAGCTCCATTGAAACACCAATCATGGTATCTGGATAGTGGATGCTTGCGTCACATGACGGGAGAAAGGCGTATGTTCCAAGAGCTAAAACTTAAGCCTGGAGGCGAAGTTGGCTTTGGTGGCAACGAAAA
Source organism: Lotus japonicus (assembly GCF_012489685.1). NCBI lineage: Eukaryota > Viridiplantae > Streptophyta > Magnoliopsida > Fabales > Fabaceae > Lotus > Lotus japonicus. Next base: position 62,864,598 of record NC_080042.1, read on the forward strand.
GGGTAAAATTGTTGGTACTGGTACTATTTGTGTAGATAGTAGTCCATGCATTGACAATGTTTTATTGGTAGACGGCTTAACTCATAACTTATTGTCTATAAGTCAATTAGCTAACAAGGGTTATGATGTTATCTTTAATCAAAAGTCCTGCCGGGCTGTAAGTCAGATCGATGGCTCTGTTTTATTTAACAGCAAGAGGAAGAACAATATTTATAAGATCAGATTATCTGAGTTGGAGGCTCAGAATGTGAAGTGCCTTCTGTCTGTTAATGAAGAGCAATGGGTATGGCATAGACGGTTAGGGCATGCTAGTATGAGAAAGATTTCTCAGCTGAGCAAGCTAAACCTTGTCAGGGGCTTGCCCACTCTGAAGTTCTCTTCAGACGCTCTTTGTGAAGCATGTCAGAAAGGCAAATTCACAAAAGTCACTTTCAAGGCAAAGAATGTTGTCTCAACCTCAAGGCCGTTGGAACTTCTGCATATCGACCTATTTGGACCAGTGAAAACTGAGTCTATAGGTGGCAAGAGATATGAGATGGTCATTGTTGACGACTATAGCCGCTGGACATGGGTAAAATTTCTAACCCGCAAGGATGAGTCTCATGCTGTGTTCTCTATCTTCATAGCCCAAGTGCAAAACGAGAAGGCTTGTAGGATTGTGCGTGTCAGAAGTGACCACGGTGGAGAGTTTGAGAATGACAAGTTTGAGAGTCTGTTTGATTCCTATGGAATTGAACATGATTTCTCTTGTCCCAGAACTCCTCAACAAAATGGTGTTGTTGAGAGGAAGAACAGAACTCTTCAGGAGATGGCTAGAACCATGCTCCAAGAAACTGGCATGGCTAAGCACTTTTGGGCAGAGGCAGTAAACACAGCGTGTTACATTAAGAACAGAATATCTGTGAGACCAATTCTGAATAAGGCTCCCTATGAATTGTGGAAGAATATAAAACCCAACATTTCTTACTTTCATCCTTTTGGTTGTGTTTGTTATGTTCTTAATACTAAGGATAGATTGCATAAATTTGATGCTAAGTCTTCTAAATGTCTATTACTTGGTTACTCTGAGAGATCTAAAGGTTTCAGATTCTATAATGCTGATGCTAAAACAATTGAAGAATCTATTCATGTTAGATTTGACGATAAACTTGACTCTGACCAGTCAAAGCTAGTTGAGAAATTTGCAGATTTAAGTATAAGTGTTTCTGACAAAGGCAAAGCTCCAGAGGAAGCTGAGCCAGAGGAAGATGAACCAGAAGAAGCTGGTCCCTCTGATTCACAAACTCAGAAGAAGAGCAGAATCACTGCAGCTCATCCTAAGGAATTGATTCTGGGCAACAAAGACGAACCAGTCAGAACCAGATCAGCCTTCAGACCCTCTGAAGAGACCCTGCTCAGTCTGAAAGGATTGGTGTCCTTAATTGAACCCAAGTCAATTGATGAAGCTCTTCAGGACAAGGACTGGATTCTGGCCATGGAAGAAGAATTGAATCAATTTTCCAAGAATGATGTTTGGAGCCTAGTGAAGAAGCCTCAAAGTGTTCATGTAATTGGAACAAAATGGGTATTCAGAAACAAGTTGAATGAGAAAGGAGATGTAGTCAGAAACAAGGCAAGGCTAGTTGCTCAAGGCTACAGCCAGCAGGAAGGAATAGACTACACAGAAACATTTGCTCCAGTAGCAAGACTAGAAGCAATCAGACTGTTGATATCCTTCTCAGTGAATCACAACATAATTCTACATCAGATGGATGTTAAGAATGCCTTCCTAAATGGATACATATCAGAGGAAGTCTACGTTCATCAACCCTCAGGTTTTGAGGATGAAAAGAACCCATACCATGTTTTCAAATTGAAGAAATCACTCTATGGTCTGAAGCAAGCTCCCAGAGCATAGTATGAGAGACTCAGCTCATTCCTTCTGGAGAATGAGTTTGTAAGGGGTAAAGTAGATACAACTCTCTTTTGCAAAACTTACAAAGATAATATCTTAATTGTGCAAATTTATGTTGATGATATTATATTTGGTTCTGCTAATCAATCTCTATGCAAAGAATTTTCTAAGATCATGCAGGCTGAATTTGAGATGAGTATGATGGGAGAACTCAAGTACTTTATGGGAATACAAGTTGATCAAACACCAGAAGGAACATATATTCATCAGAGCAAGTACACTAAAGAACTTCTGAAGAAGTTCAATATGCTGGAATCTACAGTTGCCAAGACTCCAATGCATCCTACATGCATTCTGGAGAAAGAAGATGCAAGTGGTAAAGTTTGTCAGAAGCTCTATCGTGGTATGATAGGATCACTTCTATACTTAACTACATCTAGGCCAGATATATTGTTTAGTGTTCATTTATGTGCTCGTTTTCAATCAGATCCAAGGGAAACCCACTTAACTGCTGTTAAGAGGATCCTAAGGTATCTGAAAGGTACCACTAACCTTGGCTTGATGTATAAGAAAACATTAGAGTATAAGCTTTCACGTTATTGTGATGCTGATTATGCTGGAGATAGAACAGAGAGAAAAAACACTTATGGAAATTGTCAATTTCTGGGAAGCAACTTAGTCTCATGGGCAAGCAAGAGGCAATCAACCATTGCACTATCTACTGCAGAGGCAGAATATATCTCAGCAGCAATATGCAGCACTCAGATGCTCTGGATGAAACATCAGCTGGAGGATTATCAAATCCTTGAGAGCAATATCCCAATCTATTGTGATAACACTGCTGCAATCTCATTGAGTAAGAATCCTATCTTACATTCAAGGGCAAAGCACATTGAGGTAAAGTATCACTTTATTAGAGATTATGTACAGAAGGGCGTACTTCTTCTGAAGTTTGTTGATACTGACCATCAATGGGCAGATATCTTTACAAAGCCCTTAGCAGAGGATAGATTTAATTTCATTCTGAAAAATCTGAATATGGACTTTTGTCCAGCATGAAGATGGATCAGAACCTCTGACTATGATGCTTCTTTATCAGAAGTTGTCTAGTCCAGAAGGTAACTCTATCAGAGTTTATGTACCCATTGGTGCTGACTCTGAAGCTGAGATAGTAAACGTGTGTCAGTATCTCTAATACATAGTTCCTTGTGCCCGTGCTGACAATCTGTTGTAATGAGTGTTGATGTGCTTATCTCCTGCGTGTGATAGGTGTATTTACTGTTACTATCATGTCTTTAATTTCTAACCGTTGATTTTAAATTGCTTTTTGATCAACAACGGTTATTTGTCAAAACCCACTATACACACACGTTCTCCTACACTTACGGTTTTACCTCATCTCTCTTCAGTTTTTCAAAAACTTATCCCCACGATCTCTCTCTCTCTCTGTACATCTTTCTCCTTCTACCCAAAACCTTCAACCGACTTCAAAATGGTGAGACAAAACAGAAACGTAGCTGCAGATGCAACCAGGTTTCCTCATATGGTAGTAGGTCAAGCTACAGGCCAATTGGGTCCTGAAGCTCCAAATCAAGGTCAAGCTTCAGAGAAGATTATTCCGATTGCAGAACGGGGCTGTGTCGTTCACTGTGTTTATGCTCTAGAAGAACTCCAAGTGCTTGCTGAATGGAGATTCGACCTGGATAATATAGCTGCAAATGGGTATGATCTTCGTCCTGAAGTTCAAGTTCAGGGATGGGAAGAGTATTTCAACAGGCTTAGAGGTCCAATTTATGACAAATTGGTCAAGGAATTCTGGAAACACGCGGACTGTGATGATACACAAGTTGTCTCCTACATTGCTGGAAGGAGGATAATCATCACTAAGAAGTCCATTGTGAATCTGTTGGGTGCACACACTGGAACTGGGTATAGATTCCAACAGACATAATCGAAGTTGAAACCCAGAACAAAGGAAGAAACCAACAAGGCTCTTTACACCAACTACAAACCTGGCAAGAGCGACTACAAGGTGATGGATCTTCATCCCAAGCTCAAAATCTGGCACAAGATTCTGCTTAACTGCATCAACCAGAGGCCAAAGGGTAGCTCTCCTGATTACATCAACTTCTGCTAGAAGGCAATGCTATTCTTCATTCAGGATAAGAGGAAGATCTGCCTTCCTTTCTTCTTGTTCTCTTACCTGAAAGAATGCATCAGGAAGTCCAGAACCACTGCCTCCATCAAGTCTGCCATCAAGTACATCCCCTTTGGGAGACTGCTTTCAGATCTCTTCATTGAGAGTAAATTCGTAGAAGATCTGATCAAGGCAGGATGCACAGAGGATCTGTCTACAATTGTCAGTGATGTCTTCACATCCACATCTTTGAAGACGATGAGATTGGTCAAGAAGAAGATAGCCCCTGCTCATGAAGATACTTCTGATGAAGTAAGCCAAAGAAGGGTGCCTCTGAATGATTTCCCTTTGTGGACCCAAGCAGACAACCCAGAAGCTATTTTGTGCTACATTGATGATCTGAAGCAACAAGGGTTTGAGATTGATGTAGACGAGTTCTTCAGGCGATTGCTACCAGCTCCAGAGTTTGACTCTCCTCCCAAGAGGAAAGTTCAGAGAAAAATGGTCTTGGAGGAATCTTCTGAGGAGTCTGATGTTCCTCTGAAGAAGAAGAAGGCTGACAAGCCTAAGAGGAAGCATGATGAAACCACCAAGCCTGATGATGGTGATAATGATGATGGTCCTTCTCCTCCAAAGAAAAAGAAGAAGCAAGTCAGAATTGTGGAGAAGCCTACCCGTGTGGAACCTGCTGCTGCAGTCATCAGAATGGAGACTTCTGCCAGAGTGACTCGGTCTGCCGTGCGTTCATCAAGTCTCCTCATATGGTAGTAGGTCACTTGATGCACTCCCCATCTGATGATGATTTAAATTCACTTGATGCACTCCCCATCTCAACACTTCTTAACCGCACCTCCACCCAACTCACTCCTATCTCAGAGTCTCAACCAGCTGCCCAAACCACATCTCCACCTAATTCCCCAAGGTCTTCATTTTTCCAACCTTCCCAAGAAGAAGCACCTCTGTGGAATATGCTTCAGACTCCACGTCCCTCTGAACCAACCTCTCCCATTACCATCCAATACAACCCACTAACCTCTGAACCCATCATTCTTGAACAACCAGAACTTGAACAACCAGAACCTGAACCCAGAACGTCTGATCACTCTGTTCCCAGAGCATCAGAACGTCCTGATCATAGAACTGCTGATACAGATTCTTCCACTCCCTATACTTCTGTATCCTTTCCTACCAACGTTGCTGACTCCTTACCTTCCAACAACTCTGAGTCACTTCGTAAATTTCTGGACGTCAGGAAAGAAAAAGTGTCTGCCATTCCAGAGTACTACCTCACAGTACCAAGCCCTAGGAGATACCCTGGACCTAGACCAGAACGTCTAGTTGACCCAGATGATCCTATCCAGGCTGACCCCTTGAATGAAGCAGACCCTTTAACCCAACAAGTCCAACCTGACCAAGTTCATCAAGAGCCTATTCAACCAGAACCAGAAAACTCTGTGTCTAACCACTCTTCGGTTAGATCACCACATCCTCAGGTTGAAACCTCTGAACCAAACCTTGGAGCCTCTGAGCCAAATGTCCAAACTTTTGATATTGGCTCTCCTCAAGGTGCCTCTGAGGCAAACAGCAGCAACCGCCCAACCTCTCCTGAAACCAACCTCTCCATTGTTCCCTACACATATCTCAGACCAACCTCTCTCTCTGAGTGCATCAGTGTTTTTAATCATGAAGCTTCACTGATGTTACGCAATGTGCAAGGTCACACTGACCTGAGTGAGAACGCTGACTTTGTTGCTGAAGAATGGAATCGTCTGAGTACTTGGTTAGTTGCTCAGTTCCTGTTATGATGAGTCATCTCACTGCAGAAAGGGATCAGAGGATTGAGGCTGCTAGGCAGCGGCTTATAAGAAGAGTGGCTCTGCATGAACAACAACAAAGAACTAAGTTGCTTGAAGCTGTTGAAGAGGCCAGAAGAAAGAAAGAGCAAGCAGAAGAAGTTGCACGTCAAGCGGCTGTACAAGCTGAAAATGCAAGATTAGAAGCTGAAGCTGAAGCTCTTAGATGTCAAGCTCTTGCACCAGTGGTCTTCACTCCTGCTGCTTCTGATTCCACTCAAGCTCATCAATTTTCTCAGAATGTTCCTTCTAGCTCTACACAGCCAAGTTCTTCCAGACTTGATATCATGGAACAACGTCTCAATTCTCATGAGACTCTGCTGATGGACATGAAGCAAATTCTTCAAGAACTCCTGCGTCGCTCTGATAAACCTTAGTTTTAGGATTTCTTTCGTTTTTCTTAATTTAATTTCTCTTTATTTCTATTTTCTTTGCATTACTTGCTATGTTTTGCTTACTAGTAGTTTATCATTGCATATATATATAAATGACCTTGTGTTTGCAAAATCTTTTCCTTATTCATAATAATTTCTGTTTATTACATCATACATTTTGTCCCTAAATCTAGAATGGAGGATCCTTCCTCATTCTTCTGCATTCTTGGCGCTGCTCTACCCTCTCTTTCTCCAGACGATCCAATGAATACTGGATGTTGTTGAGTTTGTTGTTCAGCTCATCCCTCTCCAGACTAACTTCTGTCGTCTTGAGTCTCTTTTCCATAGCTTCCTTCTCTTCCAGCAAATTCAGCTCAAGCTGGCTGAGTTCCTGAATTTCCTCCACGAAGGCAAGGAATTCTTTCAAATCCTTCTCCAGCTCTGGACAAAGGTCTTCGTCAAGCAGTGTCTTCGTCAGCTCGTGTATCGTTCATGTACCATTAGGGTGTCGGATGTTAAGGAACATGTCTTCCTCGAAGGCCTTCCTTCTGAGCTCTTCCAGTGCGACCATGTATGAAGCCATTTCTTTTTATGGTATTGATCGAGTTGTGAAGCTTACCCTCTTCTAAATCGCCTTATATAAGCTTCATTCTCTCCTTGGAAGTTATTGCTCCTACAGTTTCTCGAGGTTAAGTCCTTGGTAACTGAAGCTTCTATTTACTCCCGTGGCCGGTGGTAAACGTTCCTCTTTTTCATTAACTCCCTTCTTTAGTTCGCTTAACTCTCATTCATGCATCGTTTCTTTCTCCATTTTTTTAAACTTAGGCCTTCTCTAAGGGGGAGTACCTCGTACTTCAAGCTAAGTTTTTTCACACCCCATACTTTTTGCTTATGACAAAAAGGGGGAGTACACCCAGTTTTTGATGTGTAAGCTGTGTTAGTGTGATTTATTTTTTCCCTTTGGAGAATTTAAGAGTTCCACCTTTATGACCATAGATGTGTCACTGGGCAAATACAAGGAATACATTTCACTTCTTCTGAAGTGATTCTATTTGACTCTGATACCACTTATCGTTGACTCTGAATACTTATGCGCTCTGATTATTTTATTTCATCTATGTCATGCGCCTTCACTCTGAACTCTTACATTATTTAGCTCATAATCTAGACATTTCTAACGTTTTTCATTAAGTCTTAGATTCAGGGGGAGCTATGCTCAGAATCAAGCTGTGACTTGGATTCAGGATGAGCAAAATAAACTATTCACATCAGGATAAGTCTATTTCTATATCTCTAAACTCTGAGTGAATTCAGTTTATTGTTTAAGAATTGTTCATCAAAATACTTGGTTTTGTCATCATCAAAAAGGGGGAGATTGTAAGATCAAGTTTTGATCGAGTAGTACAACTCTATGTTTTGATGATTACAAGTTAACATTTTAGTATGAACAATTATGGTACTCTAACGTGTTTTTTCTGAGTGTGTTATTTACAGGCTCTGACCTCAATTCAATCTCACACAAATCAGAAGCACTGTGCATAAAGAGTGACCCAAGCAACGCTTCCGCAACATCTATGTTCACTATGAACAGTAGAAACGCTTCAGAAGATCTGAAGCCACACAAAGCTATGATATGGACTCAGTCACTTGAAGTTCTGAAGATCCAGACGTTCTGACAACCAAGAAACTCTGAAGGTTCAGATGTTCTGATGGTGTAGAAGACTCTGAAGATCCAGAAGCTGAAAAGTGAAATCTCTGATGTCCAGAAGCAAGATGACTCTGAAGACCATGTACTTCCCTCTGAGTTCAGAATCAGAAGATACAACGGTCAGAGGATCTGTGCTTCCCTCTGACTCTGATCAACTGGCTTCACAAGTTCCAACATGAAGCATTCCCCTGATTAGAAGTCTACTAGGTTTAAAGGTCAAGTCACTATCCAAGTACAAAAGCAAATGTACTATCCTGACGACCTACCTAACATTCTCAGCCATAGCAGAAGCTGGAATTTCCAGAACTGCCCTCCAATGGTAGCATTTCCATGCAGCGTTCAAACCCTAATCCTTGGAGTATAAATAGAGGCTGAAGATTGAAAGATGCGGTTAAAAAAAAAAAAAAAATCACACGCGCAAGCTAAATTCAAAAACCTTCTAAGCATTCTTTCATCTGAATTCATTGTGTTTACTATTAGCTTTTCAGAAGCAAACTCTTTGTAAACATTCTTTCTTAAACAGTTGTTTAGTTACCTTTAGGAGATCAAGTTTGATCGGGTCCTAGAGAAGACTAAGAGAGTGAATCTTAGTGTGAGCTAAGTCAGTGTAATTGTTAGTCACTTGTAGGTTTCAAGTGCAGTTGTAACATTTACCTGATTAGTGGATTTCCTTCATTCTAAGAAGGAAGAAATCACCTTAACGGGTGGACTGGATTAGCTTGAGGGATTTATCAAGTGAACCAGGATAAAAATCCTTGTGTGCTTTTCTATCTCTTATCTTAAGCACTTTGTTCTCGAAAGATTTGTTAAAATCCTTAAGGTGGAAGTTTTATTCTGAAAACGTTATTCAAACCCCCCTTTTCTACCGTTTTTCATACCTTCATATATTATGACCAAGGTCTCTTTGTAGTGAGTGTTTTTGAAATAATGAATAATGCATCTTCTTCTGCTTACTTGTTTGACTGTGTTGATGTGTGCCATGCTAGACTGGGTCATGTGAATATTTCATATATCCAGAAAATGCATAACCTAGGATTAATTGATGGCTCATATAAACCTTGCGATAAATGTGAAATCTACGTTGAAACTAAATTGACTAAGAAATCTTGTCCATCTGTTTTTGAACGTGAAAGTGAACTTCTTGGTTGTATTCATACAGACCTAAGTGATTTGAAACATACTGAAACTAGAGGAGGAAAGAAATACTACATAACTTCTATAGATGACTTCTCTAGATATACCAAGGTTTATCTCATTAGAAATAAAAATGAAGCCTTTGACATGTTTCTTTCTTATAAAGCTGAAGTAGAAAATCAACTGGATAGAAAGATTAAGAGAGTTTGATCTGATAGAGAGGAGGAGAATATACAATCTTTAATGATTTATGTAAAGAGGAAGGTATTATACATGAAGTAACTCCCCCTTATTCTCTTGAATCAATTGGTGTAGCTGAACGAAAAAATAGGACCATGAAAAATATGATGAATTATTTGCTTGTTAGCTCTTCTGCAACTGATGGGTGAGGCTTTGTTGACTGCATGCTTTCTTCAAAATAGGATTCCCCATAAGAAAATTGGTAAGACACCCTATGAACTTTGGAAATGTTATAAACCCAATCTGAAATATTTGAAAGTGTGGAGGTGTATTGCTAAGGTCATGTTTCCTGATCCTAATAAAAAGAAATTCGGTTCTAAAACTTCTGATTGCATGTTTATTGGTTATGCTGAGCATAGTGCTGCATATGGATTCCTTGTTTTAAAGAGTAATGGACATGATTGTGATACTATTTTAGAAAAAAAGAATGCTGAATTTTTTGAACGTGATTACTTTGAAATCTAAATATGTCTCTTATTCTCATTCTGAATTGATTAATTTTGATGATTTTGTTCATGTACCTTTTCAAAATGCTAACAATGACTCTGCAGATGATGAGCATGAACATGAAGAGGAAGATTTTAGAAGCAGTAAGAGACAAAGAAAAACAACCTCATTTGGAAATGATTTTTACGTCTATTTAACTGATAATGATCCTTTAACATTTTTTTGATGCTATTTCATGTTCTGTTTCATGTTTTTGGAAAGAGGCTATTAAAACTGAAATTGATTCTATCATGAAAAACAATACTTGGACTTTAGTTGATTTGCCTACGGGAACAAAACCAATTGGATGCAAATGAATCTTTAAATGAAAATATCATCCTGATGGCTCTATTGATAAATATAAAGCTAGATTGGTTGCAAAATGTTTTACACAAAAAGAAAATATTATTATTTTGATACCTTTGCTCATGTTGCGAGAAATTTTTTCTACCCATGTTTTAATTGCTATAGCTTCTGTCTACAAATTTGTGATTCATCAAATGGATGTGAAAACCGCGTTTTTAAATGGTGATATCGAAGAAGAAATTTATATGACCCAACCTGAAGGTTGTGAAATTAAGGGAAAAGAAAATAAGGTTTGCAAACTTCTCAAATCTTTTTATGGTTTAAAGCAGGCTCCAAAACAATGGCATGAGAAATTTGACCAGACTTTGCTTGGTGATGGTTTTTACTCATTTGATGTTGATAATTGTGTTTATGCTAAAACTGTGGATGGTGAATGTGTCATTATTTCTTTGTATGTAGACGATATGCTTATTTTTGGTACTTGCATTGATATTATAATTAAGACAAAAAAATTCCTCTCATCGAAATTTGACACGAAGGACATGAGAGAAGCAAGTGTTATATTGGGTGTAAAAATCATAAGGAAGGAAGATAGTATCACACTATCCCAAGAACACTATGTGGAAAAACTTCTTAGGAAGTTTGGTCATTATGATGTTAAACATGTGAGCACCCCTTATGATTCCAGCACTCAACTGAAGAAAAATAAAGGAGACCATGTTTCTCAATATGAATATGCTAAAATTATTGCGAGCTTGCTACATCTGATGAACTTTTCTTGGCCTGATATAGCATACGCTGTTAGCAGATTGAGCAGGTATACTCATAGCCCCAATAAGGATCATTGTGAAGCACTTTCTAGAGTAATGAAATACTTGAGAGGTACCATGTATTATGGTATCAAATATAGTGGATTTCCCTCTGAACTTGAAGGATACAGTGATGCTAAGACGAGACGAAATCCACTAGTAGTTATATATTTACACTTGGTGGTGGTGCGGTTGCTTGGAAATCAGCTAAGCAATCTATTATTGCTAGATCCACTATGGATTAAGAGTTTGTTGCTCTGGAATCGGCTGGTAGTGAAGCTGAGTGGTTGAAAAAATTACTAGCTAATATTCCTTTGGGAATGAAACCCACACCCTCAGTGTCGATGCATTGTGATAACCAATCTTGAGATTGAGACACAATGTGGTAAAGAAACTGCGAAAAGATGGAGTTATCTCCATAGATTATGTAAAATCAGAGGTAAATTTGGCCGATCCTCTAACTACATCGAGGGGAATGGGACTTGAGCCAATTGGAATCGGCGAATAATGGTAACCCAAACTTTGTGATTGGAAATCCCATGAAGAAGGTTCATATGGGAAGAACAAGTTATTCATATTGATCTAACAACACTAATTTTTTTATTGTATAGTCCATTCCTAGGGTGTAAGTGATGTGCTGCATTTAGAGAGGATAAGCTCTTAAGCTTCTAATGATTTCCATTACACTTATGGGTGGTATATGAAGTGTGGCATATACTTGATGGAATCACCTATATGAGTGTCAAGTGGACCCGCTTGCATGAGACTTGGCTAATCTCTAGAGCACTCAAAGAATACCAGGCACGTGCATGACCGTTTAGCGCACCACAGCGATAACAGAGAGAAAATGTGGGGGTATGATGATTAATAAGGCCTTTAACACACACTAAAGCGTCTTGGTTCATAGAGCTTGCTCCACGAATTCACTTGTGTGTTAAGTCTTATTGGTCTAGGTCTGGTTCATAGCCCAAAAGGCACCATATTCGAAAAAATTGCACTCTCGGTGATTGCCCAGAAAACCTCTCCTTAACCCTACCTTGAAACTTTTGAAATGTGTGGGGGTTTGTTGGGAAAATAGTGATATTTCAAAAGTTCCAAGTCCCACATTACTTGTGCATTAAACTTTCTAAAGGTTTGTATACCAAACCTCTCTTGTGGATGTTAAAGAACATAATAAGAGGAGGCCCTCACGCGCATGACATTGGGCCTCGTTGGCCCAATGTAGTGGAAATCGCAGAATTTCCCCCCTGCGCGCACGTCACACATGGGCCGAGCTGGTTTTTTTGCTGAAACTTTATTTTATTTTTTAACCTCACCTGAAAATCCTTATTTTTCACATGTTCATCGTCCACCACCGTCCAGCCTTGAAATCTCTGTTTTTGTTGACTGTGCCTGCATATCTTGAAACTACAAAGCCAATTTTTTACCACCCAAAATTTATTGTGAAGACTACTTTGGAATTAACGGATTTTTCCCTATATATAGAGGGTTGATATTTAAACTGCATAATTATCTCTTCTCACCCTCTTCCTTGATCTCAAACCTATTCCAGTTTCTGAGTAATCACATTTTGATTTTGTTTCTCATCAGTTTTGTTACCCGACTTCGCCGAAGGAAGCTGTTTAATCCTTCAGAGATGTTCTGGATATTTCGGGATAAAACCTTCAAGGACAGCGAATTGATTTTCGCGACTCAGCTTGTTTTATTGTAGGTTCTGTCCGTGGTGTTGTTGTTGTCAAGGTTGTTGTTTGTCGTCAAATATCCAACATATCATTGCACAATCCAACTGATTGGTCGATGTTTTTTAGATGCATTATTGGAGCACCAATTTTTAGCTTTAATTGATGATTGGCTAAACCTGAAGAGTTTATTTTCTTTAAAACTCTGGTGTGTAGATATTTGTTGGTAAATCAGCAAGTGTACGAATCCACCCGGTTTTTAATATCGAACCACAAGGATTGTGAGTGAATGAATTCGGTTCAAGCCTTGAGTATGAAGGTTTGTTTTATTGAGATGATGAAACGTCGAAGTAGTAAAAAGGAAAAAGGAAAATAAAAAGACAATTCAGAAAAGAAAATGTGTTGGGTTCTTGCTCTACTAGTCAATTCAAGCACATCATTCTATGTACATGTTCTCATGAATCTCTCATTGATGTTATAGCCTAAGCAACTACCTATCGATGTCTCACATAGATAATTCTTTCAAACTAAAAGATAAGCCTAATTCCTTGTGTACTTAAACATTTGTTTGAAGCATAAATATTATAAAGTTCAGGCCAACAAACCCCAACTCTTCCTCTATTCTTAGTAGCCAAGATAGAAGGGGTAATCCTAAATCGGTTCCCTAATCTATAACAAACTTCTGTTATGATTATAGAAAAGCATAAAACAAGCATGCATACAAGCTTAGATTGAAATTTAGAAAATGGGATTCAAGGGAAGAAAAAGAACATGTGGGAAAGAACTTAAGATTATAACTCAAATATAAAAAGTCTTACAAAGAAAACCAAAGCAATGGAAGAGAGATTAGCTAAGAGCCATGCTTGGCTAAGAACCTGAATTACAAGCTTGGAAGCCTTTTCTCACTCTCCTAGATGTTCCTCTCCTTCTAAACTTATGTAAAAATGGAATGAATATCAAAAATTACCAAAGAAAACCACTAAAAACCAATTTATAGGCAAAAGACACGAGTCTGAGCGCTCAGGCGCCAATAAAGCATGCCTGAGCGCCAATTCAAAGTGAAAAAGTGGCTTCTGGAAGGCAATTGGCGCCTAGGCGCCAATTAAGCATGCCTGGGCGCCAATTCCAAATCTCTAGAACAGATCAATTGGCGCCTAGGCGCCAATGGAGCACGCCTAGGCGCTCTATGCACGCTGGAAAACCTTTAAAACTCCTATTTACTCCTCTTTAAGCCTCCCTTCAATTCTCCAAGCCTCTTGACCTTCTTCCTTCATCAGATTCAACCTGAAACCTTGATGAACAAGCTTGGAAAATATCTAGAAACTTAAAGGTCAGTTTTGCACAAAGGCTCTCAAAACAAGTGGAACTTTCAATAACCTCTTAAACTAACATAAAATGCAACTAAAGTCCTTATAAAACTATGAAATTACCTAAATGAAGCAAAAACACAAATAAAGATAAAAATGCATGAGAATGCATGAAACACTACATGAGACTCAACAAAAAGACTCAAAACCTACAAAGAAATGACCCTAAAAACAAGACTAAATTCCGTCATCAATATTATATGGGCTGTCATAATTGTTGTTTGATGAACATGTGTTATCGACACTGAAATAAGTTTTCTCTTCTCCAAGTAACAACGACATCATGCATTCATTCAAATTATCAACAATCTTCTTAGGATGAGCTAAAATAATAACTTAGAATTCAATTTAAGGGATCTATGGACAATTAACATTAGTTTATGGACAAAAAAATTATTAATCTGAAATATTAATACCCTAATATTCCCTTAGAGTTGCAATATCATCATTAACCTCCAATCATTAATCTTCAATGAATTCGCCACATTTACTCAAATTCCATATAACTATCCTATTCTTAAACTGAAGACTAAATAATGGACGTTATCATTTTGTATAAACTAAAAAATTCTCATTAAATTTTTAGTTACCCAGTAAAAAAATTTAAATAGCCATTTTAATATTGAAGGTCAGTTTAATATGTTATACTATAGTATGGTTACACGGGTGATGTATGGGGTTATTCATTTTTGTTTATCTTGTGTATTATTTTCAAGATTTGTGATTTGTGTTATATTATTGAAAATGTATTCATCACTGCATTCCATAAGAAGTCTTTCTCTATGGAAAATATCACCACTTAAATACTTAGCTTTTTCGAAATAAATTCTTCCCTTGAAAGCTGATTGGAGTACAATAGCTAATTGGAATTCACTATATTAATTTATCAGTAAATCATTACAAATTTACATCTCAAACATAAAGAAGATAAACTTGAATGTCTATATAAAATAAATTTTGAGAACTCGTATATATTTATTCAAAAAACCTTTTGCTGTAACTCATCTATATATATATATGTAAAGCTCACTTGAGCTATAAGTATTAAATGCATTAAATAATAAAGTTAAAAAAATTAAATTTCTATTCAACTTTCAATATAATGTAACTTTTGAAACATCTCAATCTTTTTTTTTTTGACTTTACAAATACCAATATGATGTAACCTTTGAATTAAATTATAATTTTTTTATTAAATACATTAAATATAAAGATTGAAAACTGAAAGAAATTAACTAAAGACTATTTAGCTACCTATACTAAATAATACAAATATTTCTTTATTTCAGGAAAAAAAATCATCAAGTATAAAAAAAATACATTAAATCATATGGCAGTACTATATATTAAATAGTAAAAATAGAAAATACATTAAATAATAAAAAACTCATGTTTGTGTTAATTGTATTATCGATTAATTATAAATTTCAGTTACTTATAAGAAAATAGTTTATCCAATATTAATTTAGAAAAATTAGAATATTAGTTATCAATCATAAATTGAAGGGGAAAAAATTAATATAAAACTAAGTAATATTTTGATATACAAAAAATATTGAGAGTTAAAATTAATTATAATAAAATAATATTTATTAAAAATAATTAAGAAAAAGTAGTCTTTAAATAAAAAGTGGAACTCTATCGGTATTTACCGTTAACTATAATGTGGGTGTATTCGTTGAAAAAATTCTTAAAATATAATTTTTTATTTATTATATATTAGTAGAAATGTCTTGAGAAAGAATAACATAGTAAAATAACTATGACCAAAGTTGAATAAATTTAAGTCTAATAAATAATTCTTTACACTAAAAAATCATTTCTTATTATAAAAAGTTAAAATTATTTTATTGTGGATATAAAGTGTAAAAAATATGTCATTATAAATTATTTATGATATTAAAAACTTAGTACTTGAATATATTTCAAATTCATTCAAATTCACATAATGAATTTCTATATTTTCAAATGAATAAAATATTAAGACTACTTCAATACTAATTATTTAATATCAATTACTAGAGTCTAGAGAGAAATGCACGCGTGTTTAATAACAAAGTTATTTCTCTTCAACATATATGAGACTATTGCTTGGTTTGTGTGTTTTGGTGGGTCAAGGGGAAGTGGAATGATTGTCGATATGATTTGGAACAGTTTGCTAGAGGCTTTGAGCGTATTGAATGGCCATGAAAACAAAAGATGCCACGAACAATGTATTGGGAGTCACCGTCAGCCACTGTTTTGAAGTTTAATGTGGATGGGGCGTCGAAAGGGAACCCAATGGTGAGTGGTATTGGCATGGTTTTGAGGGATCAAGAAGGGGAGGTTTCATGTTACTTTGCAAAAGGAACTAAAATGTTGTGGGCTTTTGACAAAGGTTCAAGTAGTGTTACATGCTTTGTTATTTTTCCAGCAATTTAAATTTTCAAATGTGGTGGTTGAGAGTGATTCCTCCTTAGGGTTGGATGAGTGTCTAGGGAAGATAGGAGGTCAAGGAAATTGGAACATATATTTAATCATATAGATCATTAGATGTCTATAATTCAGTGTGTTGGTGTGGTGCATGTATTGCGTCACTCTGACAAACTTTTTGGCAAATCAAGGGTGTGGTAGGGAACAACAGATATGGGTATGTTGTGATCAAATGCAATTATCTAAATGAGAAGGTTGTTCTCATTTTTATTGTGTTTCAATACAGTTTTCTTTTTAAAAAAAATATCAATTATTAAATTTGAGTAAACTCGAATTCTATTCAATGAAATGTCTCACCTCCATTATTATTTAATTTATTATATTTTATGATTACACATATTTTAATATTTATATATTTATAAAAACTATAATAATCATATATAATTTTTAAAAAATTATAAATAAACCCGTGCAATGCACGGGTATAATTTCTAGTGTATTAGTAATTTAGTATTATACACTTGCAAGTTTTATTCAAATTCTATCATATATAATACATATTTTATAAGTGATAATTACTTATGTTTATTCAAGACACTTTATTATCATCATCCACTTGAAATTGCATTTTAATCACCTTATATGCAATTACTTAACTGATAATAATTAGTTACTCATTAATGTGCACTATTTGTTGGTGCGCAATTTTTGTTTGTGTGTTTTTTAACTCAATTTTCTCTAGCCACAATCAGAAAAACTGTTTTACCCTTGAAATTTTTTTTATGTTTATGTTTTACAATGAAGAACACATTCAACTCTAATTTGATCACTGAAATAACTAATAGAATAACAAAAGCTAAAAAGTTAATAATATCGCAATATGAAACACTGTATAAAGTTATAAACGCTGCAAAATAATTTTATCATATTCGTCATTTTATAAAGTCTGCCGCATTTTACATTAACATCTTCAGCCTAAAATTCAAATCTACAAACCTTTTTAGCTCCCAAACTAATGGTTAAATAGACTCTAGTAGTTTTTCCTTTACTCGGTGTTGTACCACTAATTAAGTTTGCTTTTCTATGACCTACAATAGGTACCTCTTGCCTACATTATTAATGAGTGGTCTTCAACATGTCACACCTGCACAAAAACATAAAAAAATTATCATAATTAAAGATGGACATTAACCTATAATATAAATTGTTATAAAATAATATACGATTTTCACCGCATTTCAGCATTTATCATTTAATCTCACTCCAAACATCACGTGTACCTTTGGAAGGGCATTACAAAAGGATAAAGACTTTATCTTTTTAATTTCCCTATAATTTAGTCAAGCTTATGGATAAAAGGTGGTTAATGTTTTTGGAAACAAATATTTCAAAAAGTCTGAATGTAATAGGAAGTTGTGTAACAAATCTCAAATCATAAAGGAACAATTAGCAACCTCAGCCGATTGATTTTGATGATTTCATTGAAACCTATAGGAAGTTGGTTCAAGTATAAATGATGGATCATCAAATTTTCACCTATCAAGCATCTCATTCCATGCTTTCTCTGAGAAATTTTGAATCATATAATTAGGAAAATTTATTTGTTAGTTCCTTGAAAAAGAGGTTTAAAGAAATAGATAAAAGAAATATGTCAAAATAGACATAAAGATGTTAACTTTAACCTTATAATTACTCATGCATCACCAATTTGTTCCATCCATAAATTGACATATAAATAAGAGAAAAAAAGGCAAACTACATCGGTTGAGAAACAAACAATAGACCTTCAATTGTTAGACAATCTCGAATCAAGGAAAAAATATACCATTCTATGAGAATCTCTTCCAAAGAGATTCAACAACAACATTGCAGAATGCGCACACTTTTAGATATACAAATCAGATACCTAAGAAATCAACAAGTTGAGTTGTGGTTCTTCCCCTCTTTATAGCTAGTTACAATTTCATCTTCCTTTAGCCTAATAGGTCTCAACCTCAATACTGTTCATCTCTACCAAATCTCAATCCTTAAACATGCAAAAAGGGTTATGCTGTTGTGGCTTAATTTCATACCAATGTTTGGACCCTGATCTTAATTTGAAATGTGTAAGTATGAAATGTACAATAGTATGAAAGTACGAAATGTGCATGAAATGAAATGATTTTAAAAAATATAGGTTACTATCCAAATGATTAGGCTTAGATGCTTCTGCTCCCTTGCCATGATTTTCATCAATATATCGAAAATAACTTCTTTTACCTCAAGCAGAGAAGAACATTGATGCATGAGAATGAAAAGCGATGAAGAAGAAGTGGCTAATGGAAAATAAGAGATGAAGAAGAATTTTTTCTAACCTGATGGAAGATCTTCTTGTGCTTGAATGGTGTTTTTGAAGAATCTAGACGAGAGAGATTTCTTGCACATGAATGAATGTGCTGAAGATCAATATGGGAGAGGTGAAAATAATTTGAAAGGGGAATGAGAAGATGTTTTGTATATGAGAGAAAAAGGAAGAAACTCTTTCTGATTTTGTAACCATAATCAATAATCATGAGTTACAAAAAGAACAAATAGAACGCCCAAGAATGTGAAAAAGGTTGTACAAAGGTTTCATAAGAAAATGATGAACGACTATAATTAGAAGCAATGAATGACCAATATTGATTTCATATTTAACGATTCACAAATTTACGTATATGACCATGGGTGAATTTCCACTCATTTATATTACAATTTTGCCCTCAAGGTTGCTTCTCCTTTTTTTGGCCTTGATCAAGGTATCTCCACAGCCGACAACTGTGAGACTAATCCCTCGCGCCCACGTTCAGCGCACTTGTCCTTTATATATATTAGGCTTAATTCCAGTTTGGGCCCCTGATGTTTCACAAATGTGCGGTATGCACCCCCTGTGTTTAAAACGAGCGGTCAAGGTCCCTCATCTATCTAAAACGGGCGATTGAAGCCCTTCCGTCTGTAACACCTCGATTTCCAGGTGTCACTTTAGTAACCAAAAATAAACTTTACGCGGAAAACAGGTAATTTTTTTTTCGATTGATTCCTTTAAATAAAAGCGATAAAGGACATAAAGACAAAACCAAACAACTAAACTAACTGATATACAATATATACACATGTACAGCCTCAGCTGCACTCCACGTCACGCGAACCCGCAGTGACTCCCAAGTAGTGTGCCCTTAGGAAAATATATACAGACCCAGAAGTGTAAGTGAGAAAATTATAATTACAAACCACTAGGAGAAAGTCGGCCTCAAAATGGCCTAAGCAAAGACCCCTATGGTCCGACTGACTCACTGTGATCCCTCAGTAAGAGAACCACACAAAAGTCATGCGTTGGGAACCTACCCTGTCCCAATAGCAAAGCGAATCAGAGCTCTACACAAAATATGACGCCTGCCTAAACCTACCCTCCCAGTACCAAGTCCACTGCGAACTGAAGTTGGCAAGTTGAAGCTCAGCTCCATGCGTCGTAAAGCTCCTTTCGTCAGACGTCCACTCTCGTCAGTCCGGTCCTCCATGACCCTTCCCCGGTACGTCGCCCGATGACCCACAAGATAGATCACCCAAGCGGTGGGGCATGACGGTCCACCAACTCATATCTGATCCCCCCCGAGGGAAAGACCATCGAAACCCAATCCACCGTCGACATCTGGCAGCAGGCCGACCGCCCAAACACAAACATACAACCAAAGCCAAGGCGCTAGGGTCAACTCACAGAAATAAGTAGATATACACTCAACATGTGATATGGGGTATAGATATATGTTGATATATATATATATAAACAATCCTAGCATGTTATGGCTCTAACATTGCTTCAATAACCAAACAGCACACAGTTCAAGTCAGAATGAATGTATGCGTGATATGCAATCATGAATCCGGATTTGTGACGCGTTCCCGTTCGCCACAAGTGAAGCATTCCCGTTCTTCACTATGGATGAACCATTCCCGTTATTCATCCTGGATGAACCATTCCCGTTATTCATCCTTGGTGAACCATTCCCGTTATTCACCATATGATGAACCATTCCCGTTATTCATCATTAATGCAAGGTGAACCATTCCCGTTATTCACCATGAGATGCACAGGTGAACCATTCCCGTTATTCACCCGATTGATGCAATATGGTTAGCCAAACAACGAATCGCCCTTACCACGAAAGTGTTTAGCTCACAACCCAACCTCAACAGAACCATGAGTTAGTGTCGGTCAATACAACACAACTCGGAGTAAGTGTCGGTCAATACAACACAACTCCATCAACAAGAATACACAAGGGTCTAGTGTCGGTCAATACAACACAACCCAAACAACAAGAGCACTAGGTGTCGGTCAATACAACACGGCTCCACAACACTCCCAAGAGTACTAGAGTACTCGGTGACTTTCAATCATCACCATAGCTCACCTTAGTGGCTTTCCCAATTCCAAAACTCTCCAAACCCACAACAAAAGTCGACTTTTCCCCGTCTTTCGTAAATATTTTCCCCTCCAATTCTCCTATGATTATTCATTTAGTAAAAACGTTTCGAATTGAATTAGTCAGGTTATGAGTTTATTTCTCAAAATCTAAGTCTCCCAAAGTCTCTAGTTTTCGAAATTCTAATCATTCTAAGTTTTCCAAAGACAAACCACCCAAAAGAAGTTTCCCGGGGAAAGTCTAAGTATTCAAACGAATCCCAACAAATGGCTAAGTCTCAACCCCTCGTTTGGACTTGCCTAGGGTTGTTCATCCAACCCGAAATATCAAAGATCACCAGATCAATGAATCTCCACTCCGAAGTCGCGTCAAAACGCACAATCCAACAATATCACAGTATCACAAGTTATGGAAAAACATCATAACATCAACTCATCATCATAAACAACATCAGATAAAGCATAAGTCAAGTTGATCGACGCCTATCATGCAGTCATAGCTAATATGTAAGTTGCCCTAACCTTAGGCGCTTTCCTTACTAAGTTGCGACTCAAATCAAATCCAGTCATATCTTTGCTTTCCCGTGTTGGCTCACTTCCGTTTGTTCTTTGGCTTCGTCGTCAAGCGCTTCCGTCCTTCGTACCCTTCACAAGTTCACATACTAAACCTTAGCCTCTAAAGTCACATCTAAAGTTCCAGAACAAACTTAGCCAATCATTCTAGCTCACTTAGGCTAAATGCACAAACTTTATGTTTCAAGGACTAAAGTCCAAAGATAAAATATTTGTGAGTTTTAAAGAAAGGTCCTTAAAAAAACACATTTCGCAAACAACTCCTCAATTTTTAAATAATTTAACCCTAGTCCCTTGATAAGCACATAATCACGAAAAGGTCCTCACATAAAAGTAAGTTCTTTTTCAACCCTCAATCTTTTATAAATTTATCAAACAAACCCCAAGACTTTTAAAACTCTGGTTTAACCCAAAACTTCTCAGCCTCTTGTGCTTTAATCCTAAAGTTTTCCCACAATAAACTTTTAGTCCTCAAACTTAACTTATGATTTTCACTAAACAAAAACAAGTTTCATAATTGATTTTCCAAACCCAAAACACATGTCATAGGCTCGGCCACATCTACATAACTATGTATAAATTCACCTTTTTCCCCAAATCACTTCCAAATCCATTTGTAACATTTAAACACAACTAATCAAGACTTAAATTAAAGCTCTTAAAATCCCAAAATCTCTTAACTAAAAAAAACAAGTTTTAAGAAAACTAAATGGTGAAATCCATAGATCCGGTGATGGGGAATAACATTTGTAAAAGCACTTTGGAAAAAGCTCTAATTGAAAATTTTACAAAGACAAGAACTCAACATTTTTTTTTTGAAACAAAAACCATAGTTTAATGAATCATTTCCATAGTCATAACTTTAATGAAAACACTATGTGTGGAAACTAAGAGAATAAATTTCATTGACTAAAAACATGATCAAAGAAACTAGGAGGAGTTTTACCATAAAATGAGAAGATGAAGATGAAGATGATGGTGGTAATGTGCCTATGCTATCGTGGCTCCTTCTCTTTGTAGTGATTGTCCCCTTTTTTTCATGGAGGAGCTCTCGGCTGTGATAAACAGAGGGGAGAATGAAGGCTGGTTGCGTGCATGGCTTCTTGGAAATAATTGGAAGCGGAGAAGGCTTAATAATAGCCTTGGCCGAGAAGAAGAAAATGGCATGATTGTAGTGGTGTTGTGGTGCTGTCCACGTGGTTTCATGTTGGTGGTGGTGTGCTTCAGCAAGAAGAACGAAGAGAGGGTGAGTGAGGAGGAAAGACAAATAAAAGAAATGAATGAATGTTTGAAGAAAGAAAGCAACGTTCAAAGGATGAGAAAATTGACAATGGAATGAAGGAATCTTGCTATAAGAGAGGAAGGGAACGGATTTGCTGATGGGTGAGGAGAGAGAAATCATGAGGTGGAGGGATAAGGATGGTGAGATATTTATTCAGGATATTTTGAGAAGATATTTTTAAAATTAGTACAAATTGATTTAGACACCGAATGATTTAACTCATAGAGTTAAGAGAAAAATATAGGGGTGATATATTATTATCCCAAAAATTAAGAGGAACTCTATGAAATGATAAAATATAAATTTGGATCACTTTGGGCAAAATAAAACGATCCATCGACTAGAAAATGAGTAAAAACTGAGCTAAAGAATAACTGTTAGACAATTACAACAAATATGACGTTGTCATATTATGCAATTAATCTAAGTATCGATCCAAGAAAGGGCGATACTTGCATCGGGCACATTTAAGTGAGAAAATGGCTTGAACGCAGTATGCTTCAAAATATACCGCAAAACTACTTTTTTCAATTGATGTCGGATGAGAAAATTTCCTTCTGAAGAAAGATTGGAAACGTCAAAACAAATCTGGCAACGCGGACGGAAACTTCGTTAGAAGTCCCGAATAGAAAAAGTCTTCATCCAGCGCTTGAATTTAGGGTTTCGAAGCAAAGAAATTAGCGTCGTCGGACTTCCGAAAAGTGAATACTATCGTGCGTACAGTCCAGAGTTCCGAAATGAAACGATGGTCGAAGGAAAAATAAAGAGAACCTTTAAATTTTCCAAGGATTCGAAATCTCACGTAAAACGTTGCTCTAAAGCGAAATTAGCCTATTCTGGACACGCTCGCCATAAGGCAGGTGTGCAGACGACTCGCACTAATTCCTACAGCGACTACGCAACATTCCTCAAGCAATTCCTGAACTTTCTTCTTCATTAATCTTTCACAAACAGCAAACTCCTGTCACGCTTACACTGATTCTACGCGTGAGTCGGAAATTAACTTGTTCGGCAAATCCAGGTCTTACACCGTCCATCTCTGTCAGTTGACCAAACAGAAATGTTGACGTGTCACTTATTTAATTCATAAAATATAGGCTACTAATTGGTGACAGAAATAATCCTTCACAAAACCCTTCTTCTTCATTACTACAAGCACATAATCCGTCACAAAACCCTCATAAGCTAAAATGGCACAGTACAAAGTCTTTTGAAAACTAATGCATATAGATCTGAAATAAGTTTACTATGACCCATAAAGCCTAACCTCTTAACAACTAAAATAGAAAATTGATATGCTAGATCAGAAACATCCCAAGAGAGTACTTACAACATACTGACTCTAGATTATTTTTTTCCAAGAAGACTCTAGACTTTCTTAGTTGAAGGCCTTGAGCATCCACAAAAACACCTTTTACTGTGCTTTTTCCCACTTCTCCTACCATGGTGAATGAAGTCCCTCAGCAACACCTCTCAGTGTCCAAACATTCTACTTTTCCCCTATTTCGTCAGCCAATTTCAGCAGTCTTCTTTTCGTCAGCCAATTTCAACATAACATATTGGATGCACTGCACTTTAAACTACAATCTTCCTATATGTTCGAAACCTTTTGACACCTGCTCCGTCACTCTTTTTCTTTGGAAGTGTATACTCTTTTTCATCTCAACTAAAGTCTGTTCAACATGGGGCAATCTCATTGACATCCTTTGTCAGTTGATCGTTGGTATCAACTAATTTCCCAACAGCTCCTTCAACTTCTTCTATTCATCTTTTGACTATTTCATATTCAGTGTCATCTCCCTGCTTGTGTCATAGACTAGTTTGTTTCTTCATTTAAGCACAGAAATCTCCCTCTCACTCTCGTGTTTTTCTCCTCTACTTCACAATGCCATCTTCTTCATTACAAGCACATAACGAGTATGAAATTTGGAGGTGGACAAGAGGAGAAATTTAGGGTTTTGAAAGGGGAATTCAAAATTGACAAAGAGAATCACCTCTAAACAATGATCTGACTTTGGATTTAGGAAGAGGAGGTCGAAAGCTTCCAGAACCTGCCCTTGATTTTCATAATATTGGTCGCCGGAGAAGACGCCGGTGGCGGCGCCGACGGCGGTCGTTGGAGTGACGGCGGCAGATCATCAAATTGGTTGAGGGGTTTTGAAGCTGGCTTCAAAGGGAGTCTAACCGTGGTGTTGATTTTGCCATTGAAGGTCGGATGGCGCCGGAATCGGGACGAGAAGGTGGCGGCGGCTAGGGTTTCATCTCCTCTGTTTTGTGTCGATTTTCTTCGAATCGGGAGGTGGTGTTGGAGGCCGGTGTTCGCTGGGACAGGGGGAGGAGCACGCGATTGACAGGTGGTGGTCGTTGGACCATTTGCAGGGGCAGAGCTTCATGGTTGTGGCCAACAGTGGTTGTTGCGTGCGTGGAGGTCGTGGTTCAGCCAATGAAGGAAGGAGAAGTAGTATGATGAGGGTGATGAATAGAGGAGAAGGGTGCTGCCATGGTGTGTTGGGTTGCATAGGAAAGGGTAAAGTATAATGAAGAAGATGATATTGTGAGGGAGAGGAGAAAAACACGAGATTGAGAGGGAGAGATGTGAGTGAACGAATGAGTTGGTTGACGGGTTTTGTGACGGATTATTTCCGTCACCAATTAAATAAGTGACACTTCCGTTTGGTCAACAGACAGAACTAGTAGAAAGTTAACGGAAGGGCTTCGTTATCACGTTTTAGATAGATGAGGGACCTTGACCGCACATTTTAAACACAGGGGGTACAGACCGCACATTTGTGAAACATCAGGGACCCAAACTGAAATTAAGCCTATATATTATAGAAAAAACTTGTTATATAAGTAGTATTTTTCTTTTCATATTTTTGACTTCTATATAAAGCTGAAGAAGGGTTAAGTTCTCCTTGTACCAAAAAAAAAAGCGCCAAGTTCTCTGTGAGCAGCGAAGAGAACGCGCCAGAGCAGAGGAAGATGATTATCCCCGTCCGTTGTTTCACCTGTGGAAAGGTCTGCACTCTGCACCCACCTCCCTATTCAATTTCGCCCCCTTTTTCACTGCATCTCGTGAATCAAAAATCAATAAATTCTTCACTTTTTCACGGTTTTAGGGTTTAGGGTTTTGTTAATTTATGCTTAATCTGTTTCCTAATTTCTCTTGTTTAGGTCATTGGAAACAAATGGGATCCATATTTGGATCTTCTGCAGTCAGATTACAGTGAAGGGTCCGTTTCCCCAATCCCTCTCTTTTCCAATTTCTGTCAAAAGTTTCAATTTTTTACTTGTTTATCCATTTGAATTGGGTTTTGTACTTGTTTTTCAATCTGAATAGCTTTTATTTACTAGAAAAGAGTTATGGTACTGGAATTTTTTCTGGGGTTTCTGTTGGTGTTGAAAAGAGAGTTACTTTGTGGAGTCTTGTGTGTTAGTTTTTCATGATTAAGTTCTTTTTATTCACCATCTTGTATTTTGTATTGAATTGTGGCTGGCATGCTTTAGTTATGTTTTGGTATGTGGTAGGATGATCACTAGTCTCTTGTTTGAGGTTGTTGGTATACGAATGGAGGGTTGCCGATTTTTGTTATTTTGTCAATGTCTGAGGTATTTCAGAAGTTATTTGCTTGTCATAATTTTGTTGTATGTGTGAGTTGCAACTCAATGATCATTAACTTATAAGTCTTTACTGTAATTGCTGGATACTATTATATTCATTACTTGAGGGCTGAAATTCATACTCATTACCTTTTCAAATCCTCAGTTCAACAAGCATTTTTATGCATGCAACTCATCTGATTTGGCCGCAAATAAACTTTTTAGGACTGGTCAATGTCTCAATGAACTGATAGCACATGTTCTTTCACGAAAAAAGTGATCCAAGACTAAGAATTTATTTGCATTTGGAATAACTTTTCAAAAAGTGATCCTCCTATCGTTGTCATAACTGCATCCCTTAAGGGATATTAGGCATCATTGTGTGCACTTTAGTGTCTATCTCCTGACAAATATTAGTTTCAGTATCATAGTATTAACATATTGAATTGTGGCTAGCGTGCTTTAGTTATGTTTTCATATGTGGTAGCATGATCACTAGTCTCTGGTTTGAGGTTGTAGGTATACGAATGGAGGGTGGACAATTCTTTTTTCAATGTCTGATCTATTCAGAAGTTATTTGCTTGTTGTAATTTTGTTGTGTGTGTGAGGTGCAACTCAATGATCATTAACTTATTAAGTGTTTACTGAAATTGCTGGATACTATATTCATTACTTGAGTGCTGAAATTCACACTTAGTTACCTTTTCAATCTAATCCTCAGTTCAACAAGCATTTTTATACATGCAACTTTTCTGATTTGGCTGCAAATGAACTTTTTAGGACTGATGACCAATGTCTCAATGAACTGATAGCACATGTTCTTTCGCGTAAAAAGTGATCCAAGACAGAATTTATCTGCATTTTGCATAACTTTTCAAAATGTGATCATAATATTGCTCTGTTCCAATTGCATCCCTCAAGGGATATATTAGGCACCATTGTGTATATATACTTGATTGCTGGCGTTTTAGTGTCTACCTCCTGATAAATGTTAGTTTTAGTATCATAGTATTAACATAATGATGGATTACAGAGATGCACTGGATGCTTTGGGGCTAGTTCGATACTGTTGTAGGCGCATGCTTATGACCCACGTTGACCTCATTGAGAAGCTGCTGAATTACAACAGTAATTTCTCATTACTCTATTATTCATTTTGTGCCTATTAATTTTCTGATAATAATTTTGATTGTATTGATCTTCCATTTTGTTGCAGCTCTGGACAAGTCTGATACCAGTTAAGAACACTCAAGTTGCATTGCATGCCTCTGTTCATGTGTCAACTGTGGGTCTAGTTTGTATGCTGTCAGTTTTGTTTATTATCCATTATTGAGAGTGGCTATGAATGATATGGTGCAGCTCATGTTAATTTCTTATTTGACTTTAGATAGTGTGATGCAAAGCTGTTCTTTGGTACTGATGTATTAACTATACACTATTATGAAAGACTAAATTGTAAAAGACTGATTGGTATGAACAAAATCTAAAGCCCACAGGGCTACAAAAACCCACTCAAGACTGAACGCCTAGAAAGCCCTGTGGGTTAAAACTAGCACATGGGCTTTATATTTTTACAAAAATATCTTATTTTTAATTAAATATGGTGACATAGTCGACTCTATGGGTCCACCAACCTCTTGGGTTAGTTGACCGACCTCGAAATCCCACAAATGGAAAGTTCACTTGCAAATATATATCATTTGACCACAAAAAAAGTACATCATGAATATGAAGTTTCCTGCAATACCACAAAAAAGAAAGTTTAGTATAATGCGTAGGTATCACTCCAACAAAATTTCATGTTGCATGTATACAATAAAAGAATAGAATAAAATCTGAAGCAATGAAATTGAAAAGCTGAAATATTTAGCATATTCAATCATTTAGGTAACAAGTCGAATTCTTCTAGGCACTTGGCTTGCATGGTTCTATGGAAGAGCTAGATTTTTCCATTTTTGTATCTAATCACCCCCTGTATAAATCTATTAATTAAATCATGGTAAGTGACAGCATTTTGTGGGATAAATTTGATTTCTAATGCCCATTATATGTTCATACCCATTCTAGTTCATCATATTTCTTATTTTACTCTTTTCTATTCTGATATCGTTCCAGATTTAGGTCAAGATGGAGTTGAATTTAGGTTGCGAAGTAATTTTATTTTGTTTTTCTTTACTTTTAACATCACATTGACACTTTCAATCTCTCTTCCTAAGACCTTCTTCGCTTTTTTTCTTTGGTCAAAGAGCCTTCCCTTAAGATGCAACTCCTAAGCCCAATTTGATGACATATTGCTTTAAATGAGATCGATTGAATTTGGGAAATAGATTAAGATAATCGAAGTTGATCCGGAAGAAACTTGCATGCTTTATTGCGAATTCTGTTATTTATATGATTGCTTATGATTGACTGCTTTGTCCAACAAATGACCATATGCATAAAATGCTTAGCAGGAGACTGTTTGAACCAAGAAGAAGCTTGAAGATGAAGAACCGTAATCCTAATCCCAACGCTAATATTTCAAATGGGCTATAAAAGGGTGATGATGAAGAAGATTAAAGACTAGTAACTCATTTTAAGCTTTCATACACGCAAACCAATTTTAAGTCTTTTATTCTTTCTTGAAAATCTTTGTAGAAGCCTATATCTTGTTCTTGAGTTTAAGCACTTAGTAAAAAACACAAGAGGACCCTCGAGCTTACACCATCTACTACTCGCTCTTATGGAGAAACTTCATAGGGAATCTTTTGACCAATGTAAAGGTTGTAGAGCCTAAAAAGGCTTGGAAGAATACTTGTGAGGAGAAGTCCTTATAAGAATACTTGTTGATAATTGATATTAGTGGAAACACTTGGTAGTGGTCAAGGACTGCAGGTAGCCTAAGAATTAAGGGTGAATTAGTATGAATCTTTTGCTTCTTTTCTCTTAACCTTTCTCTTTAAATTTACTTTTTCTGCTGCAATTAACAAGGGTTTTATTGAAAATATCTTTACTACATCGTCTAACACCTTCAAATTTTGCGAATACTTTTAAGACACAATTTAAGCCCCAATTAATCTTGTGTCCATATGCTTATTTCAAGTACTAACAGAATTTTTTTACTGACGAGGCCTATACCTATGGATTCTTGATCGTCCGTAATCTGTTAGAAAAACTTAGTTCATGAGTTTAATAAAGCTATGTTGATGAAGACTGGCTAGGGACTTATTAAAAACCCGATGACCTATGTTTCCGAGTTTTAAGAAGCAATTATTTGTGTAGTATAATGGCATCGTCCCTGATGTAAGCAGATAGAATCATATATCTGGCAGGGGGTTCGGTGGATTTTAATTAGAGGATGACATATGCATGCAGGTTAGATTATGAAAGGAGTGCAGTCGGTGCAGAAGCATGTTTAGTTACCCATGGAGGTTGGTTTAATTTGGAGATCCTTGTGATTAATGTCCCAAATGAACATAATGGAGTGTGTAGACCAATTTGGGCTGATTTTAGCAGTAGGGAGTTCTATCTTTTATGCAAAAGGCATGGAAACACTTGATATCGGGGTTAGGTTTGATAGTTTTAATTCACATGTGCTTAATCCTTATCATAGAAGTCTTGGATATAGTCCACATGATCATGGTTGGACAAATTTGACGTGGATGCATGGCTCGGTCATATCAAGAGCAATAATGGAGCTGGTTGTCGAGATAGTGAAAGAGGCCAGTGCTTGAGGTTCTGTTTTAGAATGGGTCCACTTGCTGCTGAGCCTGAGTTTATTGAGTGTACGAGCTAGCGTATTATATTGTCTGCCTTCCTAAAAAAAAAACGAGTGTATTGTCTATCGAGCGGTTATCCCTCCCTTTTTTTATTTTTATTTCCTTTGACCACTAGTCTCCATGGAGTTTTAGGGTCCTACGTGACTAATATGACTCGAGATACGGTAATAATGTCCCTGACCATAAATGTATTATTTTTTACCTTAGAGAAGATCGAATCCGGACCAGAAGATTAGGCGAAATCCCTTAAGAAAATGCACATTCATCACTTGTGTCATCCCTTGGGATTCGGGTTGTGCCTCCTTGTTAAATAAAATGATAAAAACTAAAAAGTACACCGTTTCATTTTCAAAAATATATTCAATTTAAGTTTTTACAGAACTATATTTATATTTTTGCGATTAGAGATGAAAAATTAAACAAATGAAAGCAAGTACAAATTGGTTGTCAAAATAGGCTACAAAGTTTTTTATTTTATTTTATTTGAAAGAGGCAACAAAGTTAGTATCTTAGTATCAAACCATTTGGCCATCTTTTATCCAAACGTTAGGAGGGCCACTGAGTGCTAATAGATGAAGTAGAAAGGTGGTGGGGTTGATTTGGGAATTTTAGGGTTTTTTTAGTTAGTTTTAATTATTTATTTATTTATTTATTTATTTACATGACATTATGTGGAGTCTAATGTGAGATTCATGTCATTTAATGAGTGACACACATGCAATTTCAGTTATCAATTTGACAAAGATTAAATAGAGAACCTGATTTTCACAAATTAGAAATGTCATGACTCAAATCACTCATTTTGAAGGTTTTCACAAATTAGAAGTCAAATCACACAATTACAATACTTATTACTTATAAGAGACTAAAAATGTACCTAAGTCAAAAATTTATTGTAGAGAGAAAAATAATAATTACTCGAAATAATAATAATAATTCATTTCAATAATAGATATTAAATAATAATACTAATCAGTCTAATTTAATAATGTTAATTTCAGAATGATAGTTCAAGTAGTAAGATTTAAGAAACATATACGTTGAGATAAAATAAGTTTATGAATAATCTTAAAACGTGCAATTTATCTGCCCGATTTAAAAAAAAAACTAATGAAGTTGGTCGGATCAACATCAAAAGTGAGAAAATATAAGTGAATAAATAATAAGTCATAATGATGGAGAACCCACGGGCCACGAGGTTGTTGTTATTTAGTTATAATCGTCACGTGGGGACCAAGCCGCAAGCAGTGACATTCACGTCGCGTGTCAAATAGACTCGCCAATCACATGCTCCATATGCCTCTGTCCCTACCTCCTGACAATTATATATTCTTCTCTTTCTTTATCTATCCTTTTCTCATCCATGTGCCATTTTTCTTTTTTGCATTTAATTGTTTTCTTTATTTCTATCTTCTTCCCAACTCATCACACAACCAACAACATCATTTTTTCTTAATTTAACTAGGATTATACCCGCGCGATGCGCTGGGGTTTAATTTCTAAATTTTTAATTTAATCAAATGATTTTAACAAAAGGATGCACATTGTGGACATACCGACGCGATGCACGAACATGCAATACGCGAACAAATTTTACAACTCCTACCCCATTCATCTTTGTTCTTATCCCAGGTAAATAATGAGTTCCTCTACTTAATTAGTTGATATGTTATTAACTTTTCTAGTTAATTTTTTCTTAATAATGTGACATGCTTTAAGTACAAGTCAGCTAATGCACGATGGACACCTTGAATTGAAAAGGACTTACAAGGAAAGCGGCAATCTACCTGAAAGCAAAACAGAATGAGAGTGAGTTTGGATCAACGTTACAAAATTGATTTTGGGCAGAGTTTTTTTTTGGTGTTTGTGCGGGGCTAGGCCCCAAAAAGAAAAAGAAAAACGGAAAAACACGACGCAACTACTCCCTCACATATGAGGTACCGGTTGCATCGGCAAACAACAAAGATTCCAACTCCGGCGGAGGTTCCTGAATGGTCTGCAAAGCTGCATCCTCGCAAGCCCTAGGCTTGGCAAGAAAGTTCGCACAAGCATTGCCTTCTCTAAGAGTATGACAAACATGCAGCACCCAATCCCGACCTAGCAAGTCGCGGATATTGCCCAGGAGGGAGGCATACCGATGTTGGGGAGGTGGAGTGATAGCAATTCCGCAAGTGTACGGATTGATCGAAGTAATACAAAAGATTGTCGAACCACAGGGATAGTTGTTCATCAATTGCTTCTAAGAGTTTTGTGTTCAGAAAGTGAAAAAGAAAAAGCAAAATATGTTTGAAGTTTGGTTGTGTGAATAACACTTGTGAGTAAAAGCTTAGAATTATAATTCAGAAAAGAAGTACCCTGGGCAAAGCTCCACTTAGTCCAATTATGGTTCTCAAATCAAATTCTTATATGAAGTTCAGAATCCTTATCCATGATGTTATAGCCTTTACCTCTACTTGTTAATTCCTTAATCAAGTAAAACATTCAATTTCATTTGCCAAACCTAATTCCTTAGTGCCTAGTCAATTCAATTGAAGAATGAAGTTTATAAGTTCAGGCCAACACAATAAGTTCCCACCCTTATACCTAAGTGGTAGTAAACAAATCAATCTAATCTCATGGTCCCTTAATCCTTACCAACTACCGTTGTGCAAGGAGAAAGCCAAACACTTGCATGCATTCAAGAGAATATTGAAACAGAGAAGAGATACATAGAAAGGAAACTCTATTCATATAAGAAACTCAGAAGTTCAAAACATAATCAAAACTAAGGTTCACTTCACCCAAAGTACAAAGGAAACTAGCCAAGCATGGCTATGGAATTTATAATGCAAATTAAGAGAGCAAAAACCTGAATCAAGAGTGCCAAGAAGCCTCCCACAAGCTCCAAGAAACTATAACTCTAAGTTTTGCTCAGCAAATACAAAGATACCTAAAAGAAATAACAAAATCCCTATTTATAGAGTTTCCAGCGGTAATCCACGCATGTGCGGGGTCTCCACCACGCACATGCGTGGCCAATCTGTCAGTTTTCAGCCTTTGAGTCTGTTCACCACGCATGTGCGGGGTCTCCACCACGCACATGCGTGGTCAATCTGTCAGTTTTCAGCCTTTGAGTCTGTTACTACGCATGTGCGGGGTCTCCACCACGCACATGCGTGGTCTTCACGTTCCAGCCCCTTCCTCATACAGAACCACCACGCATGTGCGTGGCCTGAGGGGCGCACATGCGTGGTCTTCAGCAGTTTTTCAGCAGCTTTGTAACCTCCTTTTCCACAATCATCATTGCTCATTATTTTGCCTTCAACCATCATCATTAGCCATCAAGAGTCTATCAAAACCTGAAAAACATCTCAAAAACTCTATGATAACAACCATGTAACTTCTGAAAACTTCTCATTAATGGATATTTCCTCAATCTCACATTCAATTGCCCAAACAATAACCCCCAAAAGCTCATCAACACTCATAATCTCTCAAAATTTCAGTTCAAACCTGACCAGAGAATTAATCCCAAACTAAAACTAATAGAAACTAATAAAAAGACTAAATAAATAGATTAAAAAAACTAAACTTATGCAGATGCAATTATGAACTAAAAAGGGACTTAACTTGACTAACAACTCAATAAAGGACTCAAAAAGGGAAAAGAAAGAAAGAAAAATGACTCGACAAAGATAGAATAAACCTCGGGTCATCATGGAGCGCTCTCGACTAAGTCCACTGCTGTAGAAGAGTCGGAATAACACACAACTCTCCGGTACCCTTGCTGCCATGCGATGGACAAGCCATGCCAAATACCCAACAGTTCCATGTGGAGGATATTTGAATCGCCGCCTAACCCGTAGAAACCAAGCAGCCAGGCTCCGCTTGGATCTCGGAAGCACCCTCCAAACCCGGCACGAGGCGGTTGCTCGCACACGCTACCTTCCACGTTTACAGCAACAAAAGGAGCCACCGGCAGTATCCATGAAACCTTTCGAGGAGCACGAGGCGGCGACGACCTGGCTTGAAAACGGATGATGTCGTCCTTAGCAGCAAACATCTACGAAACCAGAACCTCAAAAGGGACTTGCTTCTGCTCCATGCATCATTTGTTGTGATCGCACCAGATGCACCAGAGCGTTGCCAACGACGCCGCCGGGGCCTGGTGGACCAGCTTACGCAACCAAATGAAGGGATCATGTTCTAAGAAAGTTCCACTAGTAGGATGCAGACCTGCACGGACCCAAACTCTCCTGGCAAACACGCAATCTCTCAGGCAGTGGACCGTTGTCTCCGAGCAACTCTGGCACCGACTACACAACTGGGACTAAGCCATCCCACGGTGAAATCGGAGAGCATTTTAGGGAATCGCATCATTACATACTAGCCATGCAAGGAAGGAATACTTGTATGGCACCCTAGCCTTCCAAATCCAGCTTCAAGACTGAGCTTGAATAGGATGCTCTTGTGTGATCCACTAAAAGCCGGATTTGACGGAGTAAACCCCAGATAAATCACCCTTCCAAACAAAGCAATCAGGGACACCTGCATTAATAGTGACAGGGACATTTTGAATGACATCAACCGGCTCTCTAGGCATGATGGTAGTGAGACGCTCCAGCCGCCAGATGCTATCCTCCGTCACATCACAAATCCTCATCTGAGTATCATGGATGGCCACAAAATCAACTCTGTCACATAACTTAGGCTGCCCCAACCAAGTATCGTACCAAAACGACGATTGACCATTTTCAATCTTGAAACCAAATCCCTCTCGAAGAACATCCCTCGCCTTAGTGATGGAGTGCCACACATAAGAACCCGGTGTTGAAGCCACATGCAAAATATGATTATAATGCCCAATATACTTCCCTTGCAGATACTAACCCACAGTTTCCAAGGGTTATGCATTAGCTGCCAAACATTTTTCCCTAAGAGAGCTGTATTGTGATCGGGAGCCCTACGGAAGCCTAGGCCTCCATGACTCTGTGTGGCAGAGTTAATTCTATTAAAGTTGTGCATAATATACATCTTAAAATGATTTAGTTTATGTTTGGATACTTAAGTTTATGAAATTTAGTGGTAAAATATTAAAGTTAATTATGTTTAACGTATAAATAGTTATATTTATTATTTATAAAAAAAGTTTTATTTATTGTGACCAATAGATTTAGTTCTTGACCCTTCAAATCAATTATGAGATCAACTTTTCTAGTGCGTCTAAATAGTTACAATAGAATAGGATTGATTTTAACAAAGTAGAATTGTTTCTATAGAATTATTTGTGCTTCTAGACATATATTTTTCCAAATGAGCAAGTACTTTTTATTTTCGGAAAAAGAAAGATTTATTTAAATATATAAAGTTGAGAAATAACTCCTCTCAATATGAGTACAATAACTAAACCAATAAAAAGCTGGAAAAATCTCATCCGCTACAGCAAAAAACCTCCTGAAGACCTTTTAAAAAACCCACAAGATGCTTAAAAGCCAAACCAAAACCCATGTGTTTGCACAACCACGAAAGACCTCATTTGAAGTTGAAAAAACAACGGCAATAATAAATTCAACCAAACTGCACAACACCTACAAAACAGAGACATAGCCAAGAGCAAAAGAAAAGATCCAACAACCAAAACCCACAAGAGTGCCATAGAGAGTTTTTAATTTGACCATTATATTTTATAAGTGACCATAAATAAGTAATAAATAAACAAGTCTCATATTAAGTCAAATATAGAGTGTTGAATAATATATAAGTGAAATGACTCACACACTCATCATCTTAAGTTTTGGGTGATAAATATCGTGAACTTTGTCAACGTGGTTTACTCCAAGCTTTAACTCATGCTATAATCGTGAGGTATACCCCATCACACTATAACAATTGGTATCAAGACTGATGGCTAATAGCCCTAATAATTTCTCACTGAGAGAGAGCTTGATAATATGATAATGAGCACAATTGAGGATTCAAGATAGTATTAATGATTAGTGCTTTAATTTTTTTTTAATAGGCGATTAGTGCTTTAATAATATTTTCAAACAATATTTCCTCTTTATAGTATTTATCTCAAATAATTGAAAATAACTCAATGATACTATAAATATTAAATATAAATATTAAATGTGAGTTATTAAGTACAAAATTTTATATAGTATTAATCTCAAGTACCAAAATTTGTCACTAAAAAATATTAACTAATTTTATTTTTAAATAGTATTTTAGTAGTGATTACTTAATTATTGTTAATTACACCATGCATATTTATATATAATTATTATCTACTATATATATATATATTTATATGTACTAACTATATATATATATGTATATATTTAGAAGTAAAATTTATTTAAATAGATATTAATGAAAGAATTAATAGTGAGTTAACTTAGAAACTTTGAATTCATGAATAAGAGTATTAATTTGAAATCATAAATTTTGTATATTTGATATTATCAATATATATACATTTTTAAAATTTAATTTTATAATATTATTAATTAATAATACATACATAAATTATATAATATTAGAAATATATATTATCAATTTATTAATTTTGCATTATTGCTAAAGGCAAAAGCAAGGTTGTATAGTTGTTTGTCTTAAGGTTTAATTTTCAACCTCATCTAATCTACTCATCCTGTTGTCTAACTCCAATGGTACTTTCCGCTCCGATGAACATCCCTCCTCCACCGGAGTCATTGTATCAGCAGCTCCTTCCTGACGAACTCATTGCGGAGGTCCTGTCATGGCTTCCAGTGAAAACCCTCATAAGACTTAGGTGCGTGAGTAAGATCTGGAAAGCCCTTATTACCTCTGATGCTCGCTTCATCAAATTGCACCGTCAAAGATCAGCTGCACAAAACCCCCAATTTTTGTTCAAATGGGATGACATTTATAGCCACAACCGCAATCTCACATCATTCCCCGTAAGTCGTTTAGTTGAGAACCCATTGACCACACTACCTGATGAACCCCATCATCGCATTACAGATCATGGGATCATGAGCAACTGGCTGGTCGGTTCTTGTAATGGCTTGATCTGCATACACTTCCATTCTTTCAACATTGGTTTCCAAGAGGATTGGCTTTATTTCTGGAACCCGGCTACCAGGTTTTTATCTAAAAAGTTAGGTTATTTTCGTGCTAATTACCAATTTTCCAAGTTCACCTTTGGTTATGATAATTCAAATGGCACTTACAAGGTGTTGTTTTTTGAATTGGAGAATGGTAAAAGAAAAATTGGCAATGAATCACAGGGAGCTCCAGTGAAAGCTTTCACCTTGGGTGATAATCTTTGGAGGAACATTCAAAGTTTACCTGTTGATGTGGTTACTCTTGACGATGGCTTCCAGAAACCATCTAATGGAGTGAATTTGAGTGGTACTCTTAACTGGATTGCACTTCATAATAGTCCCATAATTTTTTATGCTCCAATGGTTGTTACTCTTGAGAACTTCTTAATTCTTTCGCTTAATCTGGGTACAGAGACATACACCCAGTTTTCAATGCCTAAGGGTTTTGATGAAGTTCCCTGTGTGGAGCCAAGTCTGGGGGATTTTATGGACTGCCTGTGCTTTTGTCATGATTGG
This sequence comes from Lotus japonicus, assembly GCF_012489685.1. Classification (NCBI taxonomy): domain Eukaryota; kingdom Viridiplantae; phylum Streptophyta; class Magnoliopsida; order Fabales; family Fabaceae; genus Lotus; species Lotus japonicus. Next base: position 62,902,234 of record NC_080042.1, read on the forward strand.
AAAAAAACTCATTTTGTTATTTGGCAAATGAAAGAGTTTGGGGTTGAAAACTCTTGGACTCAATTGTTGAAGATTAGTTACCAAGATCTCCAAATTCAAGTCCCTGGCTATATTCATCAATTGTTTCCATTGTTCCTTTATGTTGGAACATGTTGCCTTGCATTTTGTCAAAACAAATGATTGTCGAAGCAGATGTCGTGGCATCTGACCTCGTGAGGCTAGGACATCAGTCCTCATCTTGTGTTTCTGTTATGGGCCTTCTGAAGATTTGTTGAAGATATGTTTTGAGTTACTTGAGGAGCAAGTAACTATCTCAGAAGGGGTTTAGTTGTTGGGTTGTTATTTGTTGAAACAATCTTTGTTAAAAGATTGATTTCTATCTTTACTTGTGCAGTAAGAAACCGAATCTATCAAGATTGCGTTTTCAAATTGCTGTTATTGGAATCTGTTTCTTCAGCCCGTGCTAACCCTAAAGCCCATGCTACCGCTGCTGAAGTCTATAAAAGGATGAAGACCTAAAACGTGAAGTCTACCGAAGCTGATAGAGAGAGATCGTGTGTTTTATGATTTGTTAGTGTGCTTCGTTCTTTGTTATTTGTGAATCCTCTTTGCTCACTGATTCTATAAAGCAAAGAAGGGTTATGTGTTGTTTGATTACATTCAAACTCTGATTGTTCATTGTGTTTACCAATCACTGTGGCAGTGATTGAGAGAAAGTGAGAGGGGCTCTCATACTTAGGTTGAGATTCTAAGTAGAAATACACTGGGTAGATTAGGAAGTGAACTATGAACTGAGGTGTTCATGAGTGTCTGTAATTCCTGAATCTTGAGATAGTGGATTTCCTTTCTTTGGGTGCAAACCCTCCAGACGTAGGTGAAAGTTTTCACTGAACTGGGTTAACAACTTCTGAGTGTTATTGTTTTGTTGTTAAGTTTTGTTTATTGTTAAGCGATTGTCGAACCTCTTGTCCCAGCATCGTGTAGGACAATCGTATCAGAGGGAACCTGAATTACAATTGGCATCAGAGCAGGCACCCTGTTCTGGTTGGGTGAGCTCCAGGGAGTTTATTCAAGTTCTCATGGATAACAAGGAGGGAGGATCAGTCAATAGGCCACCCATTCTGGATGGTACTAACTATGACTACTGGAAGGTTCGCATGACAGCCTTTCTCAAATCGATTGACAACAAGACTTGGAAAGCTATTGTCAAGGGTTGGAAGCACCCCACTAAGGCTGAGGTTGAAGGCACCTCTACTACTGTTGTTGAAAAACCTGAAGAAGAATGGACCAGTGTTGAAGATGAAGCTGCACTTGGAAATTCAAAGGCTCTAAATGCTATTTTTAATGGAGTTGACAAGAATATGTTTAGGCTGATCAATACGTGTACTGTGGCAAAGGATGCTTGGGAAATTCTGAAAACTGCACATGAAGGAACTACTCGAGTGAGGATGTCAAGGCTTCAGATGCTTACTACTCAATTTGAAAATCTGATGATGACTGAAGAAGAGACTATTTCAGAATTTCACATGCGTGTCCGTGACTTGTCTAATGCTTCATTTGCTTTGGGAGAACCTATGTCAGATGAGAAGCTTGTAAGGAAGATCCTGAGATCTCTTCCTCAGAAGTTTGCTATGAAAGTCACTGCAATTGAGGAGGCTCAAGACATTGAGAACATGAAGGTTGATGAACTTATTGGCTCTTTGCAGACATTTGAGTTGAAACTGAGTGGAAAATCTAAGAAGAAGAATAAGAGTATTGCTTTTGTGTCAAACACTGATGAAGGTGATGATGAAGATTGTGAGGGTGAAAATCTGACTGAGGCTCTGGCCATGCTAGCAAGAAAATTCAACAGAGCATTGAGAAAGATTGATAAAAGAACCAGGCCTAATGTCCAGGACATGAAGTTCGATAACAAACCCAAATTTACTAATTCACAGAGGAAGACCAAAGAAGACGAAAAATCTGGTCAGAATAAAGGAGTGCAGTGTCATGAATGTGAAGGATATGGTCACATCAGATCTGAATGCGCCACTTATCTAAAGAAGCAGAAGAAAGGTATGATGGTAACTTGGTCAGATGAAGACACTGAAGATGAGGAGGAGATATCTGCAAACAAAGTCAATGCTTTCTCTGGAACTGTCTATGAGTCTGATACAAGTGATGAGGACATTACAGATGAGGAACTGGCTGAGACTTACAAGCTGCTACACATCAAGTGGGAAGAAGCATGTAAACTTGTGAGAGAAAAGCAAAGTGAGATAGAACAACTTGTCTCTCAGAATGAAAGGCTGAAAGAGCTCAACACAAAGCTGAAGGAAGATCTGGAGGAATGGCAAAGTAAGTTTAATAATGCTGATGTTATGGAAAAGGCTAATCTAGTGTTGATTAATGCAGGACTTCAAGAGGAAGTGGCAACTCTGACAAGAAAGCTTGAAGCTGCTCACAAATCTGTTAGAATGTTGAACAGTGGTTCTGATATGCTTGATGAAATTCTGAAGGAAACTAGCAAGCAAGGAGGGAGTTTGAAGGGAATTGGCTTTGACTATAGAACTGCAAACAAAGAAAATCAGAAAGGTTCAAAGAAATTTGTGTCTGCTGCGAAACAAACTGAATTCAAGAAGCCTAGAAATTATCAGTTGTCAGATTCATTGCCCAGACATGTACCTCAACATGTGAAATCCCAGCTCAAGCTTGAGAAGATTGTACCTTGGAAGTGTCACTACTGTGGTAAGAATGGTCACATAAAGCCCTACTGTTACAGGTTATATGGTTATCCTCAGATGTACGATAAAAAACCTGTTCAGATGAGGAAGGAATGGAAGCCCAAGGGTGAAGTCAGATGTCAGGTAGCTTACACGTCCTTCAGAGCATCATCAAAGGAAGATTGGTATTTTGATAGTGGCTGCTCAAAGCACATGACAGGAAACAAGAGCTTCTTGCAAGATATCAGAAGTCACTCCACCAACTATGTCACTTTTGGAGATGGAGCTAAAGGAAAGATCAAGGGAGTAGGAAAGCTTGTTAGCACAGAATCTCCTAACTTGAACAATGTGTTACTTGTAAATGGCTTAACTGCCAACCTAATCAGCATAAGTCAACTGTGTGATCAAGGGTATGATGTGAAGTTCAATAAGATAGAATGTGTTGTGACCACTGACGATGAGAGAGTTGTGATGAGAGGAGTCAGATCAAAGGACAACTGTTACATGTGGACATCAGAAGAAAAAGCTCATGTTTCCAGATGTTTGTTAACTAAAGAAGATGAGGTGAATGTATGGCATCAAAGACTAGGACATCTCAACTACAGGAGCATGCAAAAGATCATTGCTGATGAAGCAATAAGGGGATTGCCCAATTTGAGCTTGGGAGAAGGAAAGCTATGTGGAGAATGTCAGATTGGTAAGCAAACCAAGGTGCCACACAAGATGCTCCAGCATCAGACCACGACGAAGGTTCTGGAATTGCTTCACATGGATCTCATGGGTCCCATGCAGGTTGAAAGCTTGGGAGGAAAAAGGTATGTGTTTGTCTGTGTAGATGATTTTTCAAGGTATACATGGGTTGAATTTATGAGAGAAAAATCAGAGACTTTTGAAATATGCAAGAATTTATGTTTGAGACTTCAGAATGAGAAGGACTGTGTGATTGTAAGAATCAGAAGTGATCATGGAAGAGAGTTTGAGAATTCAAAATTCTTGGAGTTCTGTGGAACTGAAGGTATTAGCCATGAATTTTCTGCCCCCATCACTCCACAGCAGAATGGAATTGTTGAAAGGAAAAATAGAACTCTCCAGGAATCAGCTAGAGTAATGTTACATGCTAAGAAGATTCCACACCAATTCTGGGCTGAAGCCATGAGTACTGCTTGTTACATACATAATAGAGTCACCATCAGGGCAGGGACATCCTCTACACAATATGAGCTATGGAAAGGTAGAAAGCCGTCTGTAAAATACTTTCACATATTTGGAAGTAAATGTTATATTCTTGCAGATCGTGATCCTAAGAGGAAGCTTGATCCTAGAAGTGATGAAGGAATTTTCATGGGGTATTCTATGAACAGCAAAGCTTATAGAGTTTTTAACTCTCGCACAAGGACCATGATGGAATCTGTGAATGTGACTGTGGATGATGAACCAAGCAAGAAGGAAGAAGCAGTTCTGAATGAAGATGATGATGGTGCTGATGTTCCAGCTAATGCTCCAGCAACCGCCCTCGACAATGAGTCAGAAACAAGTGCTGATGAAAAGGAAGACAAAGATATCACAACAAACAAAGCTCCATCAATCAGGGTTCAGAAGAATCATCCTCAAGAAAACATTATTGGTAATCTTCAAGAAGGGGTGACTACCAGATCCAGAAGTATAATTGCTCACAGTTGTTTCATCTCTAAGATAGAACCCAAGAATGTTAATGAAGCTCTCACTGATGAATACTGGATAAATGCTATGCAAGAAGAGCTAGAGCAGTTCAGAAGAAATGAAGTGTGGGAGTTAGTGCCTAGACCTGAAGAAGTAAACATCATTGGCACTAAGTGGATCTTCAAGAACAAATCAGATGAAGCTGGAACAGTCACAAGGAATAAAGCAAGGCTTGTTGCTCAAGGATATACTCTGATAGAAGGAGTTGATTTTGATGAGACCTTTGCTCCAGTAGCTAGACTGGAATCTATAAGACTCTTGTTAGGTGTTGCTTGTCTTTTGAAGTTCAGACTTTATCAGATGGATGTGAAGAGTGCTTTTCTGAATGGTTATTTGAATGAAGAAGTCTATGTTGAACAACCTAAAGGATTTACAGATCCGCATCATCCAGATCATGTGTACAAGTTGAGGAAGGCCTTGTATGGTTTGAAGCAAGCACCTAGGGCTTGGTATGAAAGGTTAACTGAATTTCTTGTAAGCAATGGGTACAACAAGGGTGGAATTGATAAAACTCTGTTTGTGAAGAATGACAGAGGTAAGCTCATGATAGCACAGATTTATGTGGATGACATTGTCTTTGGAGGAATGTCAAACTCAATGGTGGAGCATTTCGTCCGACAAATGAAATCTGAATTTGAGATGAGCCTAGTTGGTGAATTGAACTATTTTCTAGGACTACAAGTCAAACAAATGGAGGATTCTATGTTCATATCTCAGAGTAAGTATGCTAAAGGCCTAGTCAAGAAATTTGGTCTTGAAAAGGCTGGTCACAAGAGAACTCCTGCTGCTACACACATCAAGATGTCCAAAGATGAGCAAGGAGAAGATGTTGATCAAAGTCTCTATAGAAGCATGATTGGAAGCTTGTTGTATCTCACTGCTAGCAGACCAGATATCACCTTTGCAGTTGGTGTATGTGCAAGATTTCAAGCAGCTCCTAAGGCTAGTCATCTGCTACAAGTCAAGAGAATTATCAAGTACATCAATGGCACGAGTGACTATGGTATTCTCTATACTCATGATACAAATTCTTCTTTAGTTGGTTTCTGTGATGCAGATTGGGCCGGTAGTGCAGATGATAGAAAGAGCACATCTGGTGGATGTTTCTTCCTAGGAATAATTTGATTTCATGGTTTAGCAAGAAGCAGAACTGTGTCTCATTTTCTACAGCTGAAGCAGAGTATATTGCAGCCGGAAGTAGTTGTACTCAACTCATGTGGATGAAGCAAATGTTGAAAGAGTATGATGTTGAACAGGATGTCATGACATTGTACTGCGACAATCTCAGTGCAATCAATATTTCCAAGAATCCCATACAGCATAGCAGGACCAAGCATATTGATATTAGACATCATTTCATTAGAGACTTGGTGGAGGATAAAATTGTCAACTTGGAGCATGTGACAACTGACAAGCAGTTGGCTGATATTTTCACAAAACCCCTTGATGCTATCACTTTTGAAAAATTAAGAGGAAGTCTAGGGATTTGTCTTTCTGATGCATAGCAATTAGCGTGCCCTAGTGTGTCAACGGCTAGTTTATTCTTGGTCATCATTAACAGCCGTTGTGACATCAGCAGAGAGAAAGTTACTTCATGGTTCACATTTCCTATAACTACCTCCAACGGGAAAATTGTGTTCTCTCAACCGCTTGTGCATCTATCTTCTTCAAGACTCATCATCTCTGATTTGCAAATCTGTTTCATTGTTCTGTACTTTGCTTGTATTTCCTCTCGATTCGTCATGTCTCAAAGTTCAGGAAAGAAGGAATCTGTCAAGGCCAAGATTGAAAGAACTGCTAAAGGAGTCAAGTGTATGGGTTTGAAGAGTGATCCTTCTCAACCGTCTTCTGTGTCCAAGAAAGCCTCCAAGAAGATGCGATCAAGAAACCCAACGTGTAAGGTCTACAAATCACAGGTCAAGAATAGCAAAGCTCCAAATGTTCCTATCCTTGAGGATGTTCTTGACGAAGAAGAAATCAATGATGAAGATTCTCCAGTGAAATCGCCTCCTGATGTTGTGCCTGATGTTGTGGCTGATGTTGAGACAACTGGGTCTAAGGGAAGTTCTGCTCAAGAAACTCCTGGAAAGGATTCCACTTCTCATGAAAATTCAGGCGATGCTACCACGCCTAATATCTCTGTTTCATCCTCGTCGAAGGATGCTAATCCAGCCTCTGTTCAGAACATCTCTGATGATGCTTCTGATGATGTTCCTCTGACTGAGACTTTTGCTGATAGTGTTGCTGCGAGAATGAAGAAGAAAAGAAGGATTTCTTCTCCTGAGATCACACCTACTCCATCAAAGAAATCCAGACAGGCCAGTGTGAAGAGTAAGGGGAAGCAAAAGGAAGCAAAGGCTCCCACTGAGAAGAAGCAGAGGAAGATTCCAGTTGACGTTGAAGACTCTGAGTCAGATGTTGAAGTCGGTGTTCAGGACATTCGATCTTCTGATAAAAAGAAGTTTTCTAGTAAGCGTGTTCCTCAGAATGTTCCTGCTGTCCCTATTGATAGAGTGTCCTTCCACTTAGAAGAGAATGTTCAGAAGTGGAAGTTTGTTTGCAAGAGAAGAATGGCCAAGGAAAGGGATGTTGGTTCTGATGTTCTTGAATGCAGAGATGTTATTGCACTTATTGAGAAAGCAGGTCTGATGAAGACTATTCAGAATGTTGGAAGGTGCTATGAGAAGCTTGTGAGAGAGTTCCTGGTGAATCTCTCTGTTGATGTGGGACTTCCTGATAGTGCAGAGTTCAGAAAAGTCTATGTACGGGCTGAATGTGTATTGTTTTCCCCTGCTGTGATCAATCAAGCACTTGGACGGAGTGCTATTGAATTTGTTGATGAAGAAGTGTCCATGGATGATGTTGCCAAGGAGCTTACTGCCGGTCATGTGAAGAAGTGGCCCAGCAAAAAGTTGTTGTCCACTGGAAATCTGAGTGTGAAGTATGCTATTCTTAACCGGATTGGTGCTGTGAATTGGGTTCCTACTCAACATACTTCTGGTGTTTCTGCAACGCTTGCCAAATTGATCTATAGGATTGGCAAGTCTATGGCTTTTGACTTTGGAACTTTTGTGTTTGAGCAGACATTGAAGCATGCTGATACTTGTGCTGTGAAGCTGCCTGTTTCATTTCCTTCACTTCTTACTGAGATAATCTTAAAGCAACATCCTCAGATTCTGAGGGCAGATGATGTGGCTATGTCTCGTGGAGTTCCAATCACTTTGGATCACCGTTTGTTTATGGAGTCACATGTTCTAGACATTGCCTTACCAACCAGCAGGACATCTGCTCCTCCTGTGACTGAATCTGACGCTAAGGCCATCATTGCTGAATTACTGAAGGTTTCCAAGGCCTTGCAGGAGACAATTAGGGTGAGCACTGCCAGGAAGCTCAGAGTTGATGCGTTGCTACTCAAGCTACAGGAAGAAGAACGTCAAGATGGTGAACACCGTGCTGCTGCTCCGAATGTGAGTAATGAAGAGGAGGAAGGATCTGAAGAGTGTAGTGCAGGAAAGGACTCCAGTTCTGAAGACTAGTTTGTTTTGTTTCTGCTGTATTCGTGCACCCTTTGCAAATTTGTGCTAAAAAGGGGGAGTAGTTGCTAGTATGCATGTGTTTTGTTCAGATGTTTAAGTGACAGATTTTTTCAGCTGTTTTTGAAGTTTCAGAAGTGTGTGAACAGTGTTTTCAGATGTTTGAGTTTTCAGAAGTTTGTGGTTCAGAAGTTGTTTATTTTCAGAAGTTTGTGGTTCAGAAGTTGTTTATGTTCAGAAGTTTGTGGTTCAGAAGTTGTTTATTGTGGTTCAGAAGTTGTTTATGTTCAGAAGTTTGTGGTTCAGAAGTTGTTTATGTTCAGAAGTTAGTGGAAGTTGGTTCTGTTCAGATGTTCGCAGATTACAACCCTCCAGAAGTTTGTTTTGGTTCAGATGTTCATGTTCTCAGAAGTTAGGTGAAGTTGCTTCTGTTTCTACTGTGCTATGTGTGTTCTGAAAGTGTTAGCTCTGGTCTGAAGACAAGTTCAAGACGATGGCTATGTTTGTTTTCTGAAATGTTACTTCTGATGAGCGGTATTTCTGACGGTGCTTCTGATAAGCAGTATTTCTGTTAGCTGTACTTCTGGGTATGTGCTGCCAGCTTCAGATGGTAGTATTTCTGATACGATGATGTTCAAGCTAATCTATTTTGGTGTCATCATGTGCTAAGGCTGATTGTACCTTTGGTTTTGTGTTTGTGCTGCTAAGTGGTTGTTCCGACTATGTCTTCTGAAGTATGGTAGTTGGTTGTGTAGATGCATCAGTTTGAGGGGGAGCTCTGACTAAGGGGGAGAATTGTCTCTCTAGTTTTTTATCCTCTCTGATTGTGAGTTGTTTTAGACAAAATTTGACAAAGGGGGAGATTGTTGGAACATGTTGCCTTGCATTTTGTCAAAACAACTGATTGTCGAAGCAGATGTCGTGGCATCTGACCTCGTGAGGCTAGGACATCAGTCCTCAGCTTGTGTTTCTGTTATGGGCCTTCTGAAGATTTGTTGAAGATATGTTTTGAGTTACTTGAGGAGCAAGTAACTATCTCAGAAGGGGTTTAGTTGTTGGGTTGTTATTTGTTGAAACAATCTTTGTTAAAAGATTGATTTCTATCTTTACTTGTGCAGTAAGAAACCGAATCTATCAAGATTGCGTTTTCAAATTGCTGTTATTGGAATCTGTTTCTTCAGCCCGTGCTAACCCTAAAGCCCATGCTACCGCTGCTGAAGTCTATAAAAGGATGAAGACCTAAAACGTGAAGTCTACCGAAGCTGATAGAGAGAGATCGTGTGTTTTAGGATTTGTTAGTGTGCTTCGTTCTTTGTTATTTGTGAATCCTCTTTGCTCACTGATTCTATAAAGCAAAGAAGGGTTCTGTGTTGTTTGATTACATTCAAACTCTGATTGTTCATTGTGTTTACCAATCACTGTGGCAGTGATTGAGAGAAAGTGAGAGGGGCTCTCATACTTAGGTTGAGATTCTAAGTAGAAATACACTGGGTAGATTAGGAAGTGAACTATGAACTGAGGTGTTCATGAGTGTCTGTAATTCCTGAATCTTGAGATAATGGATTTCCTTTCTTTGGGTGCAAACCCTCCAGACGTAGGTGAAAGTTTTCACTGAACTGGGTTAACAACTTCTGAGTGTTATTGTTTTGTTGTTAAGTTTTGTTTATTGTTAAGCGATTGTCGAACCTCTTGTCCCAGCATCGTGTAGGACAATCGTATCAGAGGGAACCTGAATTACACTTTATAATGGTCATACACTGATATTGGTAGACTCTGATGATGATCGAGCAATACTCTTTAATATGAGAGATAATACAGCAGAGGAAGCTAGGATTACAAATAAAATATGCTGGTCCTCTACTGTGAATTACGTTGAAACCTTGGTTTCTCCTCAGTAAGAGTAAGTTCTTCAACAACAAATTACTGATATGAATTTGTGTTAAATCATGTTTCTTGAATTCATTTCCATTTCATACAAAAATCTATATATGATACATTATTTGATTATGTTTTAAGATGACTTAGGTTGATTGTACTGTTGAATGATTATCTATTTGTTATTGGTTGTTGTTAATGGTTGGACAAACTTTGTGTTGAATGAATTTTGCTTTGATTTTATATTTATTGTAAGCTAGAAGATAAACACATTTTTTTTCAAAAGTAATCAGCTATAATGATTCTCCTAATAGAAAATGCACTATTTCATGAATGTTCTTTATGAGATGTAATGAAATAACACAAGTAATGGAGGTTTGAATTGTGTTGTTTCAAAACATGGTTTTTCAAAAGATTATTAGTTATAATTTTTTTTCACAATCGTTTAGTGCAGCAGGTAAGTAAACAGTGTAAGTAAACGATATAGAGACACAATCGTTTATCCTGGTTCACCCCTTAAACGATAGGGTTACATCTAGTCATTGACTTTACCAAGATTTTTCTATCCACCAAGTATCAAGGACTTCTCCTTAACAAGTATTCTCAATGACTTCTCATTTACAAGTATTATCAAGGACTTCTCCTACAATCTTTTTTCAATATCGTTTGCTTCTACAAGGTTCTCTTCTCATAAGAGTGATAGTATAAAGTTTCTAAGCTCGGAAACTATAAAGTATTGATGTTGATCTGATTCTAAGATATAATTTTAGTTCTAGATCTAGAGAGAAAAGATTAAGAGATGTGACTGTTTAGATTTTGATCTCTCAAACGATGTGAGGAAATTTCCCTTTTTGCTTGATGAAGATTTTTGAATCAGAATGTGAGTTGTTGCGTTGGCCAACCTTGTTCTGAAAAATCTTCAAGTCCTCCTTTTATACTTCAAGTGCTTGTAAGAGTGTTGATAGTCGTTGGAGCGTGTAGAGCATAACATGTTCTAGCTGTTTGATCAAGCGATCCTTGTGACAGATGCATTTAATGTATGGTACTGTTTGACGAAGACTTGTTGCCATAAAGGTGTATCTTGTCAGCTGGTAGATAGCACTTGAACTTTGTTCCTTTCTTCTGAAGAGAGAGAATGAAAACTTGATTGTGACAATGTTGTATTTGTTTCTTTGGTCAATGTGCTTTGTAGAAAATCACATGATTTTTGCACTTGACTTTCTCTTCAAGCTTGTCAGAGATCCTAAATAGAAGATGGCGCCAATTCTCTAGACAATGTCTTTTTTTAGTCAGTTGGAGCTAGATGATAGAAACACTCAGTCAATAGATTCTTCTCTTGTTTAAACTGTCTAGAGAAATTGACTTTCAACTTTGATGGACGATAGAGGTCATACACGATAAGTATTATTTCCTGAAATACAAGTCTTATGAAATTTTTAACTATTACACTTATGCCTTTGAATTGTTAACATTCAAAATATGATAAACGATATAAATATATGTTTGAACTTAACACTTTATTGGGTTGGTCTTTAGAACATTTTAAATAAACCAAGATTAGAGACCTTGTATAACAACATGAAAATGTAAAAGAATAAAATAAATAGTTCTCAATTATTAAGACGATACATTATATAAAGTTCAAATGTAAGATAAAAACATAAATATGACGCCTTTAGAGGTGGAAGTTAGAAACAAGTTTATGAGCAAGTTATACATACGAGTAAATTTGGGAAAATTTATTATATCTGTAGATATATTTATAGATATGTAGAAAAAGTAGTATTATAATTATTTTACTTCTTCCAATTTATGTTAGTTTCATTTGCTCCAAAATTTTACTGTAGATAATATATTGAGTAAACAAAGTGGTCTTATTACCATGTGTAGAACTCAGTTATCTTCGTATAATATATAAGCTTAAAGATGAGCTCACAAAAATGATATATATTGGATATTCTTCTTGATTTGATTTTTTTTTTTCAATTGATATGATTCAAACACATTCAAACTTATTTAGGTTCCTCAAATTAGGAGTTTGTTTTTTTATTTCGATACCTGAGTGATATAGGTACATAATCTTAAGGGAATTGTTATTCAGACCCCCCACACAGCTATTCAGACCCAAAACATTTTCAGAAATCCAAAAATACCCTTGTCGAACGCACTTTGAAAGTGCGACCCATCCCTCACTTTAAAAGTGCGACAGTTGTCTCACTTTGTGTCTCACTTTCAAAGTGCGACAGGTGAAAGTGTTGTCTCACTTTCAAAGTGCGACACGTGAAAGTGTTGTCTCACTTTCAAAGTGGGTTAGGTTGCAGAAAAAAACAGCAATTCTAAAAACGACACTTTAACAGTAGAAAAGAAGAGAGAGAGAGAGGAGAAGATGGAGGTTGTTGTTGTGGTGGTGGTGACGGTGGTGGTGACAGAGGTGGTGGTGACGGTGGTGGTGGTGGTGGAGGAAAGAGGAGAATATGGAGGTTGTTGTTGTGGTGATGGTGGTGGTGGTGGTGACGGTGGTGGTGGCGGCGGAGCTGGTAGGTGGTGGTGGGCGGTGGTGGTGGTGGTGGTGGTGGAAGAAAGAGGTAAGGAGAGAGGAGAGAGAATGTGAGTGAGAATTTTTTATATTTTTTTTCATTAAGAGCATTTTAGTATTTTTACACATTTAAGGGGGTCTGAATAGTTATGGGGTCTGAATAACAATTCCCTAATCTTAATTTTAATAATAAAGCACTCATGTCACATATTATACATGCTTCAGTCATGGTAAATTAATTTCTTTCTTCCTGTTTTAAGAAGGGACCAGGTAGCACCTTTCAAAATTATGCATTTCTTTTTCCTTTATGTTTATTTTTTCATTCTGCAATCTAATGAGATCTTTTTTGAATTATAGATTTACAGCCTCAACTTCAAAACATTATGCATTATTAATGACGCAAGGCAGGATGATATGAAAAAAGAAAGAGAAAGAAGCTTATTGAAGTTGTAGCTCATTTTGTAGAAGACATTTTTGGCCCTGATCTTGAGGTCTATATTACAGGTTCATTCGAAAAAATTTGTAGCAACGTATTGTTTATTTACTATTCTATTCTATTATACAAATCAAATCTTGTTTGTGTAATAGCAGGTAAAAGCTGTGTTGCACGGGTACGGGTACGGTACCCGGTACGGGTACGGGTACGGTACCCGGTACGGGTACGGTATTGGGTACGCGGTACGCGATTTTTGAAAAAACAGGGGTACGGGTACGTTAGATACATGTGTATCCTATCTTAATTATTTCTTCAGATTTGAAGTCAATTTTGGTTGTTTGCTACCAAATTGAATACAGGGCAAGTGGGCAACCTCATCTTAATGCCACATATGCCATACCCACTTTTTCACTCACACACTCATCCTTCAGGGTTCTGTCTCTGTCACTTTTTCCTCTTTCAAGCCTTCACTCACTCACTCACCTCACGCCCTCAAACTCACAGCCACACATCACACACTCAAATTCAGTCTTCACTCACCCACCGCATCACCCACTCTTCACTCACTCACTCACTCACTCCTGACTCACCCACCGGGCACCGCCTCACCCCCTCACCCACAGCGTCCCTCAACCCTCTTCACTCAGGTGATTACCCATTGCCCTCACAGTATTACACAACCCTCTTCACTCAAACACTCAGAGTCACAATTGATCAACAGAGCTAGAGGACAAAGTCACAATCGATCAACAGAGCCAGAGGACATAGTCAAAGAAAGTTTACCTCAGAGAGAAAGAGAAAGAGAAAGGGAGCAATTGATTCGAGTAGGAAGCCGTGAAGACTGAAGGGAGAAATCAAGCAACAAGCAATCCAGTTTAGGGTTTCTTTATTTACTAAAGCCGTGGCTGCTTCTCTTTTCTTCCTTCTTTTCACGCGATTTAGGGTTCTGCTTCTCTTTTTTTTTTTTTTTTAAAGGCCAAAACGACGTCGTTTTGGCCCGTAACCCCCCCTTTTTTTTTTGGTAACGGGTACGTACTGGGTACGTACCGTATGCGTACCCGACGCGTATGCGTACCGGGTACGTACCCGGTACGGGTACGCGGCCAATTTGGCCGTACCCATGCATCAGAGGGTAAAAGCTTCAACCTTTTAAACTATTTAAGTGAACTTTTTCAATAATCATTTTTGTATGATCCGCTCAACAATAAATTGGTAATCTATGGTGATTTATTTATCATACATTTCACATTTTACCTATCTATGATGCACGGGTAAGCTTCGAGTAATCACAAAAGAAGCTCATTTAGTGCATACTTATGCATTTGTTTATAAATGAAGTTCTAAGATTAAATAAGGCATCAACAAATTGCTTTCTCTTGTTTTTGTATTCGTTACCACAACATTCCTTCCGGACGTGCTAGAAGGTCTTCTTAAGTTTTAGTTTTAATCTCTCTTCAACATTTCAAGTTGAAAAAACATGGGAGAACATTCATTTAGTTTTGGATTAAAAAATAAGGGAGATATTATATATTTCCAATCTCTGAGATACGTTATAAGTTTCAACTACAACTCACTATAGCATATTTGTATTATCACTCAAGTTAATTAGAATTATGAATCTATTTCAAGAACTTTCGTTTCATACCATGCATTTCTATCATATTTTTCCATTGAACTAATGTTTGATTATTTCTAGAAAATCCATTAATTCTTTGTATAGATTGAAAGAAAACAATTTTTTTTAAACCAGAAAATATTTAAATTAGTTTTTCAAGGATTGATCCATGAAACTTCTCATTCCTAACTCATATGTCTCTAGCTCTTACCACTTACGCTATCATTTGGGGACGAAAGAAAACAATTAAAGTAATTTCAAAAGAGATAGAAAGTGATTTTCATTGATAATAATACTAATTACAATTACTTGGGTTCATACACACAAATGTAAATATAACATCCTAACTGAAGTTCGTTAGACTTTATAAGAAAATTCATTGGGTGCTAGTACTAAGTAACTGACTAAATAATAGTTTACATGATAATTAATTATTACTATAATTTCTTAACCAACACGCTACTTTATCAAACCTCTTGCAAGTTCAAGGAGGATTTACTTCAAGTTTGATGAGCATGTCCCTATATATGCTCAAGAAAAATTGTAGGACTGATGGATTTGGAAAAAACACCTGCAACTTGTAAGGGTGCATGAATGTGTTGCACAGTGAGACAGAGTTGGTTTAAGGTCTGTTGATGATAACATATTAATCTTTTAAAAGTTGATTGAGACTTCAAAGACATCAATTCAAAAACTTAGTTAACTCTATAGCTAAGTTTATGCTCTGGGCGAGGACCTCTTAAAATTATAAAGACATATTAGAGAGTACCAACAATACATCGATTATGAGAGGGCTAGCTACATGTTCATCCTTATGTTTTCTGTGTGTTAAGCTACCAACCGAAGGACTGGAAAATGAAAATAAGTTTTGAAGAGTATACAAGTATATAGCATGCATGTTGTTTAATCAAAATGGAAAACAGATTGATGAGAAATGCTAACAAACGCTCTCTTTCACACACTTTTTTTAACACTCTCTTTAATAGATCAAAATTTATGTAGGGTCAAATTATATGACATCACTCTTAATGTGGTGGGATCTACTTGAATTTTAACCATTCAAAAAGAAAGTATTGTTAGCGTTTCTCATCCAATGGATTATATAATTATTTAACACTTGCATTCTAATATCAAAGTCATTAGTTATATAATATTTTAATTTGACCATTATGATAAGGGTCATATTAGTGAGTAAAGAAATAAATGAAACTATTATGGAATCTATATTTTCTTTTATAATGAAAGATACAATTGATGAATGAGTTCTATTGAAAAAGTTGTGTTTAAAATTAAAATGATAAGTAACCTTGCAATAAGAAATAAATGGTATATCATAAATAGACACTAAACTTAATAAATAACAGTACAAGTAATGTGATGATTTGCATGAGAAAATATTAGCGGCGTGATAAAGGTTTTTTTCTTGTTTGTATTGCTCTGGAGATAAACTCTTAAGGTTCAATTATAGTAAGTAGATATGAGTTTTATCGTCCTCTAAAAGGTGTAATAATTATCTCGTTCAATATCTAACAAACTTAAATGATGGTTTCACTAGACATTGTTTGTTTGTTTATACATGAAAATAAGTGGAAAACAAGTAACATGATGGAGAAACATGTGTGAGAATTTGCTGGGATTAGATTTCATTGAATGATCTCTTTGCGTTCTAGTGATTCAAATACAAACAAAGCCTAAGCATATGATTCATCTACACCAGTTCGACCCTGCTTCATAGGTTCCTCACATGAGTGGATAGCAATAACTCTCTACTCATAAATATGGATTCCTCACATAATTAAGAAAGATCATTATCTTGAAGTTTAAGTGTTCTATGACTAGCAAATCCTAATTCTATTCCTAGACATTAGGCTTATGTTGAAAGGATTTTATACCACTCTAGTTTTGAATCTCTCAAGACTCAATTTTAGTATAGTAAAGGATTTTTGTTGTATCCGCAAGGAATTACTAACAAAATGTCATTCTCTAGTTAGACTACTCAAACAATGAATTTTCAGAAGATTGATGTTTGTTTGGTGATCACATGCACATATAAAGTAAACAAAGTGAGATGAAAAAGGAGTGATATCAAAGAGAGAAAAATGTTGGAATTGGAGTTCACTAATGAACTACTTAGCATCCTATGATTCTATATGAAAATTCATTCATATCCATAACTCAACTGCACTTAATTACGTTTTGACAATAATACCCTTATTTAATTGAATTTTCTCTCTCTTTTCACTATCATAAGCATAATGCATGAAAATTAAGTGAACTAAGGGCAATTTCGAAAATTCAATATTAATTGAAAAAAAATTAATGCACTAAATTACTTTTACTAAATTTCTTAAATTGTGTGAATTAAACTTTTTTTTCTCATAAATAGGAACGAAGGTGTCCGAAGTGCAAGGGGTAAACTCGGACGAGGATAGGATTGCGCGCGCCGGGCCCTCCCTTCGGGCGTCATATTTTGGCCGAGTTTACCGTACCTCCGGCCCTTATGTTACGCGACCGTAATCTTTTTTACGTTCGACCGCTGTTATGCCAGAAATCAAAGGTTCCACACGAGCTCCTGTTATGCGGCGTGGTGGCAGGATCGATAGGAGATTGGCTCCGGGTGTAGAGTACATATTAGATCGAGTAAATAATTTTAAAAATATTATTTAACTATAATTACCAATCCAGCCACGATTTGAAAATCGAACCTCATTAGTGCTTACACCGCTTTAGTGACAAGTCCAATTTACTTACTATTAGGTCAAATTTTATAATTTATGGGCAATACTAGTTCAACTTATTAAGTACTAGTGTTCTTTACCCGTGCGTTGCACGACGATTAAATTTATTGTAAAGATAAATCAGTAGCAATATGTTTTGACTTAGTTTAGACTCTTTTTAGTAAGTAGAACAGATATGGAACCGAACATGTGTTACAAACATGTAGATGAATGGACCATAGTAAATATATTGATTTGATGAGGTTGTATAGACCTCACAATGTCAACATTTAAATAGTAATTGTTCTATCCAAGAACATACAATAGGGGTACGGTACCCAAAGTATGAGGAAAGTGATATGAATGCTTAGAGAGTGAAGTTTTAACCGCTAGAGAGAGAAAGAGTAATTGAATTTCAATCTTGTTATTTCATAAATGAGCCAAGAGTCCCTTACAATTGGTAACTGTCCCCTATTTATAGGTGGGGGAGTTGGGCCTAGCGCCTTTAAATCGTCCTAATGGGCCAGTTGGGCCTCCGGGACAAAGGCCCAAGTCCCTGATGCACTCCTCGCCTTAAGCCAGCGTCCCTGGGCGAGGGACCCTGGGGTCTCGCCCAGTCCACAAGACACCGAGCTCAAAGCATGAGAGATAAGTGTGTCTTTAAACAAAAGAGACAAGGCGATAGACGTAAGAAACTAACTAACGCTAAACATACGGCACAAAAGTAAAGAGCAATTGCCAACATGGCTTGGTAATCTAAGGCCTAAAAATTTGAAATTTCGAACGCCTCGTCGCGTTCCCTTGGCAGCTTGAGTCTAGTGGCGGCTTGAGTCCACAAGCCAGCTTGTGGCGATGACACGTGATTTGCCCGCCCCGTCGTGGCCACGCACGCGTCTTGCACCTTGAGATCTTGATGCCTTTGGGCCTACGACACGTGGCAGCCTAGGTCTACAAAATCTCAACTGCTCCCCTGAAACGTCCCTTCAAATCATGGTTGAGCCTAACAATTTGAATTTAAACCAATCAGCTTCAACCGTTGTACCTTTTCATTTAATGCGTCCTCTCCATTCCCCAAAATCCCGCAACTTCCATCATATCATTTCCTGACGTCATGGGGCATGATTCCCCACTTTTCCTCCACATTTTACAACAACCTCCCTTAGCTTTTCTTCACACGTTTCCTTCCAAACGATATTTCCCGTTTACAAAGGCGTTGTCCTACTCATTCTTTTAAGCCTTTCACGATTACAATCTTGCTTCCCGTCTTGCGCGAACCTTTTCCACAGTTAATTGCTTTAGCTTTTGCGACTTCCTGCGCACCGCCTTTCTTCCGGCGAACCTTCACAGCATCAGAGTAACCTTCACTTCTTGCACCCTTTTCATAATGACGCCAAAGCGCCAAACCAGAAATTCCAAGCGTAATGTCACCGTCGCCACTCCTCTGCGGTGCGTTCCTTCTGTTGATCTGCCCCCCCCAGAGGGAGCTCCGCTTGAAGAGAAAGACATCGTTGCCTTCCAAACGAGAACCTGGGAATCCTTGTCGGTTCCCGCCGTTAGGGCTCTGCCCGCCGGGACGATGCCCAACCAACCATCCAGCTTGGATCAGTGGTCATCCATTTGCGATATTTCTTCGGAATCCGGTGGGTTTTGCCATGAGAAACCTCTTGACAACCTCATGAGTTAAGGCGTGTGCACAACCGCCGAACGTCCTTGGCTCCGTCCCCAAGACAACCACGTGGGTGTTCCCCACTTCTTCTATGTGTATGGATACATGTTCACCAGTTTGGGAATTAGGTTTCCCTTTTCCTCCTTCATATGCTCCCTGCTTCACAACATCAATGTCGCTTCCAGCCAACTTCACCCCAACAGTTGGGCTTTCCTACGATGCTTTGAAATCCTTTGCGACGTGATTCAGCAAGAGCCTGAACCTTCCCACTTCTTCTATTTCTATCGCGTGTCCGCCCAGCCGTCGCCGCCACGTAACTGGGTTTCCCTGGAAGCCAGACCCGGGCGTCAGCGCTTCAACCCTTTTTGGCCCAGCATTGCTGTCGATTTGGCTCGGAAGTTCTTCAGGGTCGTGGTGTCCCACGAGTATCCCGAGGTTTTCACCCATAGGGACGGCACCGCCCGATTTCCCCTCTACTGGACCCAGGAAGTGCGCCAAGTAATTGACGTGCCCGAGGACTCCATGACCCCTGAGGAAAAAACTGTCATCAGCTTCCTGGCTAGACTCCCGGTTTTGGACTGCACTCGTGTAATCGGTAAATCTTTTTGCACTACCTACTCCGTCTTTCCCGCTTTCTGCTAGCTTACCCTTGCCGCTCTTTGCTTCAGGAAAAATACGCCAAGTCAGCGAGAGCCTTCTGACCGCCTTTGAGAAGAAAGGAAACATCTCATCCCCCCCCCGAGTCAACCTGAAGGGCGACAAAACGTCCTTGTTAAAAGTGAGTGGGAAGAGGCCTCTCGCCGAGGAGGCCTCTCGCCCATCCTCAAACAGTCCACACTCCGCGGCCGCTACGTCGTCTTCCGGCGGGGAAAGAACCCATGTCATCTCTGCAGCTTTTCGCGGGCCTGAGGAGACTCCCAAGCCGAACCAGCCCGGCGAGCCTTTACTGGCGACTCCGGTTTCCTCGCCTCGCACCCGAGGTGATTCATTCGTCAAGCCTGTCCTCAGTGCAAAAGTTATCCTACCGCCTTCTGGTCAAAACTCAATGCTATCTGCTAGTGCTTCACCGCCCAATCATAGCTCCGCCCCGCCCCAGGGCTTTGTAAATCGAGAGCCTCCATATTCCTTGTCCCTGACACCAGCGCAGATTGCGAGGATGGACGAAGTGGTCAAGTAGCAAGGCTTGGACAGGGTTTCAGAAGGTGCATTGGCGATGGCGTTCCACGCTTTTCGTCATTATAAGCGGTCCGCCCAGGGTGCCGAGGTGTTGCGATCAAAGGTGGCGCGCCTCCGCGCCCTCAACGCTGGATTTGTTGAGGAGCGTAAGGCGTCCCTCGCCAATTAAACGCCAACGAGACCTCGTTTGCCAAAGAGTTGGCCGAACAAACTAGCCGTGCTGAAGTCAGCCTGGAGTTCCGAGACAGAAGAATCTCTTATTTGGAGAAGGCCCTTGCGAAGCTTCGGCAGGAGGCTCAGGAGGAATCTGAAGCAAAAGTGGAGCTGGTGGCCTCCAAAGATCAAGCCCTTTCCTCAATGGAGACTGAACTCGAACACCTTCGTGCTGAACTGGCGAAGAAGGATGAAGCTTTATCCATGATGAGGACACAAACTCAGCTCGACGCGAAGGACTTGGAGGAAAAAATGAGGTCAGACGCCGCTGCTTCCGCCGTTTTTTAGCGTGGCCGTGGCTTTTTCCTCGCCAATGCCGAAGTTCAGCACCTCTATCCCCAGATCGATCTTGACCAAATGGGGGCGATCAAAAAGGTTACCCCCACAGGGTTGGTTGGGATCGACGATCCTCCAGGCTTCATCGCCAAGCGTTTCCTGACCGGAGAAGATGTAGAGCAAACCGAAAAATGCTAGCGATTCTTAGATCAACTTTGTACTTAATGATTGATTTCCCTGTTGTTTTTAAATGAGAACTCCAAATTCTTTTTGCGTTCTATGTTTATTCTATTTTTCTCTTGAAAATCCAATCAAGCTTATGTCCTTCATCTCCGCCGACGTTGTTCTTGTCACGAACTTCAGGTATAAGCTCCCCGCCAAGAAGGCTCTAGGCTGTAAATCATGCGAGTTGTTTTCCCCAGAGAATCCTGACGTTTGCTTAAGTGCTTCCCTCCAAATTCCAACGGTTATCGTTGACCACCGGCCATGAGTACTTAAGCCTTTATTGCGAGTCACATCCTTTTCAAGGAAAACTCCTCGAGAAACTGCTTCAGCAATAACTTCCAGAGACTGAACTGGGCTTATAAATAGTGACTAAAGTATAATAGTCCTCACATCAAATTTGCTTCTTAAATCTATGTTGCAATGACATCCTACATATCCCTCATCGAAGAACTAAGGACAAAAGCCTTTGATGAAGATCTTTACACCAATGTTAGGCATCCAGAGGATCCTGGAATCTACCAGCTGATCAATCAGCTACTGGGGATGGATCTGAGTCCAGAGATGGACAACATCCTCAGATGGTTCCTCAGCTTTGTGGAGGAACTACAGGATCTCTTCCAGCGGGAGCTGGATAATTACGCCGAGATATATGCGGTGGAGGCTTCTTTGGAGGCCATGGAGAAGAGTTCTGAGAAGCAGGGGGTTCGCCGGAACCTGGCCCGACTGGAGTACAAACAGCACCGCCTGGAACTTGAGAAAAGGGAGTTTCGTCGTCAATGTAGGCTTATAAGGAGAAATCCTCCATTTTAAAATGTAATGCAATGATATTAATAAAAGTTTTGTTTCCTGAATGATTTAGAAATGTGCCATCGTGAATGTGTTAAGCAAGCAAGCAACAAATCAGTAAAATGATGCGGAGCAAATAAATGAATAATTAAATAAGCGAAGGATAGATAAGCGGGCGAGGCGGGCGGCCCGCTACTTATCTTGCCTTCCGTTGTTCGACGCTTAGCACGTGTTTTCAGTGCTGGATTCCGAGTTTTGCGTGAGTAATTTTTCGAGAGTGTGCTGCGTATAACTAGGACTTCCGCTCGGTATTTGACCGAGGCTTTTGTTCACACGCATATTTTCCGTAAGAGCAGGTGTGGCCCCACCAGCCTTATTAGGTGAGGACTTACAGTTGCTCGGGGCCCAATGACCATATGAGTTTACCCGAGACTTTTTGCCTAGTTAAAAATGCTTCCCGCGTTTCAGGAAGACTCGACTCGCCCATATTTCGGGGAGGTTCTTTGGATAAAGAGCTTATTCGTGCACGCCGCCAACGGGTGGCGACGGGAAGCTCATCCGCACACGTCGCCTGCAGGGGCTACGGTCAGCGCCGGACTTTCCGGAGCGATCCCTAGACATCAAGGTCGTGTTGGGATCGCCACCTTCAAAGAATTTTTCCCACCAGGCTGCCGTCTCGGTCTTAATAGTTAGGAGTATTGCTGAGAATATCCTTTTTGTATTTGATTTGCATACATTTTTACATCGAAGGATGCCTCGTTAAAAAACTCCCGTGTCGGAGAAAAAGAGTGCATCTTTATTTTTAGTCCTAGCTTTTTGGTTGTTTCCTTGGTCAAAGTATCACACCCGGTATTCCATCATCGTCGCCCTGCTTGACCCCCTTGTCGTAAAAAGGAATCCATCCTTGTTCATCTTCCCGCTCGGCGTGCCGGGCTGACTTCGTTGGCCTCTTACTCCCATCCACTAGTTGCTCGCATTTCCTCTTATCCTGACGACTCTGCCACTGTTTATCCTTTCCTTTAACCTTCCAAGAGGGCCAGTTAAATGTGGGTAGCCCCCTGGAAGTGGCTCCTTTTTGCTCCCAACTAAAGAGGTCGATGTTGTCCCCTACCAGCTCACTTAGGCGTCGCTCCTGCTCAATGGTGAGCCTGGGCTCGATCGCCAATATGCCTCTACTGGTTGCATTCATGTCCCGACTCTCGCCATACCACTCACTATCTGTTCGAGTAATGGATCCGCTCTCCCTCGCCTCTCGGGGTTCCTCGTCCTGACTTCTCCCTTTCCTCGTCCCATTCACCTGCTTGCCGACCTGCCTTCTTTGTTCGCCCGCGTCGCCCTGGCTCTGTGTTGCTAAATGTAGGTGTTCTTGCTCGCCTTCGGCTACCTCAATTTCATGGCACCTGTGTCCGTCGCCAGCTCCCCTCCTATCGTACAAGTTAAGGCAATGGTTGTAGCATTTCCTCGCCCCCTTTTGGTCTACCGTTATTTTCCCTACCCTTCCGCAGAGCAGCGGATACTTTACCGCAAGGTGAGCCGTGGATATCACTGCATGGAGGCGATTTAAAGTATTTCGTCCTATGATGACGTTATAAACTGCCACAACCTGTAGGATCAGATATCTAATCCTCAAAAGCTCGGCGTCCTCGGCCACTCCAAAAATTGTGTCCAACTTCACACAGTCGCGTACCCGAACTTGCTTTCCCGAGAAACCTACCAGGTTTCCTGTGTATGGCTTTAAATCCTTGTCCGTCAGTCCCAACTGCTCGAATGCGTCCCCGTATATTATATCTGTCGAGCTGCCTTGGTCCAAGAGCACCCTTTGCACATTGAAACCTTTAATTCTCACCATTACCACCAACAGGTCATTTATATGGGCCTTGATTCCCTCAAAATCCGCGGACGATACTACTATGTCTGGGTGTTGGCACCCAAATGGGGCTTGATACTCTTGCACCGATGTTGTTACCCTTACTTGCCTTCGTGCTGCAGTCGATATGCCGTCGCCACCCTCGAAACCCCCAACAATTGTGTTAGCTGTTTCAACCGTCCCTTTGCTCTCGCCGCTGTCAGTTTCCTCAGCCTCCTTCCTCCTCGCCGCCTGTGGTTGTCTCGCCTTGATTAGCTGCCTGATTTGACCCTTCAGCATGAAACAGTAAGTGGTGCTATGGCCTTCCAAGTTGTGGTACTCACATCACTTGGGCTGATCCTTCGCCACGTGCCCTGGATCCATTCTGCACTTGCCTTCCCTGTCCATGTCCTCAATCCCTGCTTCCAAAAGTAATTTTGCCAACTCCTTACTTGAGCGCCCCTTCGCTCTCATTCGCCGGCTCGTTTCAGCTGTTCGCCGAGAGCGCTGGTACCCTACGTTTTTTCTTCCCGAACTGGATAGCCCTCCCCTGTTTTTCTTAACAAATCGACCAGCTTCCTTGACCCTCTGCTCGTGACTCGCTTCCTCATCATGTATCTGTTTCCTCGCCAGCGACACCTTCGCTGCCCTCTCGTGCTTCCTCTTGTGCGCCTCGATTTCCTCTTCTAGGCTGTAGTCTTGCGCTCGGGCGCGGACTTCCGTCATTGAGCATGCTAGCTCCCTACTCATTTCGCAGCTAAAATTTCCTCGGGACAGACCGCCTTTGAAAGCGCACACACACGCGTGGCTCCAATTCTTCGAACCTCGCGGGCGTGGCACTGCATCGCTTTATATACTGTTTCAAGGTTTCACGCTCCCCCTGCCGAATATCAAACAGATCTTCGATCGCTCTCGCGGAGAAATGGTCGAGGAATTTTGATGAGAGGTCGCGGAACCTGGCTATGGATCCCTGAGGCAAAGCCATAAACCAGTCCATAGCTGCACCTCGGAATGTGGATGGAAGCATTCTACACTTTACAGCGTCGAAAACCGCGCTCATCGCCATCTTCGCAATGAAACGAAGCAAATGATCCTTCGGATCGGTTTTCCCGTTATACGTTTCCAACACGAGGTTTGGCATACCGTCCGGTACGGTCACCTCTCGTACTGCCGCCGAGAAAGGTTTAACCTCGGCAGCTGCCTCAGCTTCCTCCTTCTCTTGATTCCACTGCCGAAGGTGATAGTACCTCAATTGCTCATGTAGACACTCATTTTGCAATCTTAAGTCGCCACTTAGAGCACGACGTGCTTCTGCACGGGGATGCCTATCTAACCTCGCGGTGCACGGGGAAGAAACGTAGCTTCGTTCCGGTTCCTTGCTACGTCGTTGGCGAGACGGCTCCATCAGGCTCTGTTGATGATTTGAGAATTCAACCAAAAGTCTTCGAATCGCAGAAAATATCACAGAAAATCAAACTTCTCGAAATCAAATTGCAATCATGCGGGAACCAAGTCACGATCCACAAAGAAAACTGAAGAAAAATCGCACAGAAAAACGAGCTTCACTCAATTAAATCATGATCCACGTAGTCCGGGAATCGAAATCTACCGATCCCCACGGACAGCGCCAAATGTTCTATCCAAGAACATACAATAGGGGTACGGTACCCAATGTGTGAGGAAAGTGATATAAATGCTTAGAGAGTGAAGTTCTAACCGCTGGAGAGAGAAAGAGTAACTGAATTTCAATCTTGTTATTTCACAAATGAGCCAAGAGTCCCTTACAATTGGTAACCGTCCCCTATTTATAGGTGGGGGAGTTGGGCCTAGCGCCTCTAAATCGTCCTAATGGGCCAGTTGGGCCTCCGGGACAAAGGTCCAAGTCCCTGATGCACTCCTCGCCTTAAGCCAGCGTCCCTGGGCGAGGGACCCTGGGGTCTCGCCCAATCCAGTCTTAAGAACCAAGTTTTTAAGGAATGAATTACATTGAAATTGAAATAAGATAAACATAACAATGACAACAACATGAACCCTTATTAGAAGTTGTAGTCCATGATTAATGATAAAAACTTCATAACCGATCTTGTTGTTAATCAAGCATATTTGAGCTATAGAACCTACAAAGGAAAAAAATTATATATGTGTAATAATCAGTAACCAATACAAATATAAATTGTGTATACTTTGAAAATGTTAAACAGACCTTATAGAAACGCCAATAAACCTTCAAATTAGATGATCAATAAACTGCTTGACATATTTTTATGCTGTCAACAATTAAAAGAATAACCATATCAGTTTTCCTATTAATAAAATGAAAATTGAAATTAATTGTAAGATAAATCACCACTTACATATTAAATATTATCAAGGTCCTTAAACATTATATCAGAGATTGGCACAAAAGAGTAAGGGCTTAAGTTGATATCCTTGTTGGGAACCAATTGCACAGAGGTATGAATATCAAAGTTGATCTTGAATGTGTAACACCCTCTAAACCCCGCATAATAATATATCATAAATCAGAGTAAAATGCATAACACAGAGGGTGTCACACTTATTCTCCAGAAACATAAATCAAAACACCTGTCATGCTCATAATAAATATATAAATTTTCCAACTTTAATGTCGCAACAACATATGCATAGCACATCGGATTTATTTCAACTCCAAAATTTAACATAAAGAGAGTTCATAGGTAACTCTTAACATCAAGGTACAAAACTAAACGTTTCCCGGTGTTACATAACAGAGCATGACTCCCCTAACTAAACCGTAAATGAAAGACTAGCTCCTCCAACTAACCCTCGCGAGAAGCTCCACTATCTTCGGTACCTGAGCGATGTCGCATAGAACATCATTCCAACAGAAGGGTGAGAACTCGTATCATATGGATAAGCATAATAATAAATAATGTAAAAGCTTATCTATGCTCCACATAAATTACTCACATTCACTAACAAATAATAAATTATGTAATTTTAACATAACTAATCAAGTTCACAGTTATGGCAAATACTCCATAAATTATAGCTCAATTAGAACATATATAATAGTCTCTAATTACCACCACATCAAATCTCTCCAAAAATATCACCATAACACATATGACTCAAGTGAGACCCGTGCAAATGCCTTTGGTACCAAAGTTGTTATCCTTAGCGGTATCACCGCGTCCACTCCAGACAGATAACCACCAACAAAGCCCTCGCGCTAGGCTTCAAAACCACTCCAGTTTTGGGACAAGTCACTAGTCTCCACGAGAACTAGCAAACATTGCCTCTTGACAACTATGCAGTGTATTGTGCAAAACTCAACTAACATATGCATATTCAGACCATCTCCAAGTCCTAATTATTTTAGCATATTCATCACCAGTTGCACAAAACACATATTACATGTTATCAATTATACAACTTGCAATCACAACAACTTAGCATCTCAAACATAACATCAATTCAGAAACAACATCATGTAATGATTATTAAAAATAGATGTAAATTAAATATAATTCATATATAACATGTTCTGCAACTATTTCCTAAAGACTGGATTTCTCTCTAAATTTTCCCAAAAACTTGCGACATGCTCATGCTCGCCATCTCGCGACATCTCACTGCACAACTCGCCATGTCGCGACATCTCACGACATCTCCCTACGCAACTCGCCATGTCGCTGAATAACTCGCCATGTCGCGACATCTCACGACATCTCCCTACGCAACTCGCCATGTCGCGACATCTTGCGACATCTTCCTGCGCAACTCGCCAGGTGCGCGCACCACACATCTAATGAACTATTAAACAGATGTAAATTATCAAATATACTCAGAAAAATCTAATATTTTTATCATGGTTCCGTATACACGTTTTGTAAACCTCTATAAATTTTTAAGTCACAATTCAAAGTACAAAATCAGGAAAAATCGTACACTAACCGCAGTTCGTAAGAAACTGGACAGCTTAACCTATACTCACTAAAATACACATAACTCGAGCTACAGACGTCGGAATGACGTGAAACCAGTGGCAAAAGTTTCGTAACAGAAAAACCTACAACTTTTATGAAGACTACTTCTTCAAATTCGACCATTAACATAGCACGAAAAAGGGTACAAGAGAACGTAAATTTCTGCGCATCATGCAAGCCTATCATCTACCCCCAAAATCATCTAAAAGCCAAACCCTAACTATTTCAATTTGGGAATTTTTGCAACCTAGGGTTCCTAAATCATGCTTTCTATCATTATCCACTATCATACCAATCCATAAAACATGAATTCAAACCCTTACCTCTTGTAGATCAGTTCTAAGTTTTCTCCTCTTTTCTCCTCTCCTTCTCTGCTTTCACGTGTTTCTTGTTCTGCTTCTCTTCTAATCCTTATTTTTTTTTTCTTTTCTTTCTTTCTATTTCACTCCTAACCCTTAAATAGCCATACAATGAGCCCCACTCTCAATTACTCACACTAAAACCAAAAACCCTTATTTATCTATATCACATAATCACTTAATTATCTAACAAAATCCCTTAATTACCATATACCATAATACTAATTAAAATAAAATAATAAATAACCTAATAACAGAAAATGGGGTGTTACAGAATGGATGCAAGGTTGGACGGAAATAACGACCGCTTTCACAAACACCAAAGAACGAAATCTGATATACACATCCTTCACTTAGCAAAGATTGGAATCGGTATATAAGAGTCTTCCTAACCGAAGCGTGAATCTTACAACCCTGAAATTCAATAAAAAGAGAACATAAGAGATTTACCGATTTAAAAAAAAAAAGAACTTAAAACATGGTGATTATGTGAAAAAAGTGATATACCTTGTCATCCATAAGAATCATGTCCATGGAAAATGGAAGCTTGGAGCCATATAAGCTCGAACTAAGCCATAAACGGTTCACCTTTGCAACAATATACCAGTTCTCCTTCGAGGCATCGATGGTGGCGAGATTATCGATTGCCATCAGAACAAAGTATATGTCAAAGCTAATAGTTGGTGGGAAATGGAAGGACTGATGAAGTTGAAGAATAACATGAGGTGATTTATATAGAAATTTCAGAATTAGGGTTACTGATCAATGCAAGTTAAAAAATGAAGGAAAATTAGGGTTACGGCTACACGGTATTTAAAATTTGCAGGAGCATTTTTTTTTTGACAAAAATTTCAATACTTATTTTTTCCAATCTTAAAATAGGAAATTCATTTACTAACATTTAATATTGACTTCATAAGAATTAAATGATTATATAAATCATGATATTTATTAAAATATTAAAAACGCACGATTCAATTATTATTAATGATTGGTTTATATTTATTTATGGAAATGAGTATTTATAGGAAACAAAGACTAAGTTTTTTTAACATCAGAGAAACGTTATTTATGAAATGAGTATTTATAGTACAAAGGCTACGTAATTATAGGAAACATCGACCATCAATGTCAATGGAATTTATAGAGAATGATAATCACACTGGTGCAATGAAAAACTGTGAAAATTTGATATTTATTTATGGAATTCTGCGAGGGAAAATTGATGGTCGTTTAATTCCGGTGGTAATTCTATTTCGAATATTCTTGACAAATGGTAATTATATTTAAACACATGGATCTGGTTTTAAAAACATCAGTTATTTGTAATTAAATAGTTGAAATAGTCAAAATGTTAATCAACCATTAATGTGCAAATTTTATGTTAGCAATTAATGAGGGGCTCAAAATAAAATAAAATATATAAATGAGAAAGTAATAGTCTAATCTCAACAAAACAAAAAATATAACCAATTTCTGCAATGTTACTATTGAGCTTCTATTTAAATAGCTTAACTGTAATAGTAAGGACTTTTCTATCTCTGCTTATTTTTCTATCTGAGCCTCTTCAAAGCCATAAAATTAACTGCTGCAGAAAAAGAATACCTGTTTTAGATACAATTGAGAAAATGTTAGAAAGATGCTTGCAATAGATAAACTGAATAATTATTTATTGCAATAACACAAGAATCACACATAATCAAGTTGTGTGATAGAAAAAATAAGTATAAGCCTAAGTCTAAAGCAATTACACCACCAAAATTTTAAATATTGAATTATTGACATATTAAAAATAGAACATAGGTCATTCCTTTCTAAAAAAATTAAAGTGACGATTTTATGTATTTTAAATCAAGATGTGGACTTTATTATATAAAATTTAAATATGTAAAGGTTATTATAGATTTGACAAATTAATTACATTATTTTGTAGGTGAATAATATTTTTTCTTTCAAGGAGTCATTCACAAAAAGAATATATGTATATTGTTCATGTGAGACCTGAGTAGTACGTGACAACCATTCGTCATTCTACATTGTTTTCCTTCAAGAATCACCATCATAGATCCAAACCAAAAACGCTGAATGTCCCAAGGTCATAATAATCATATTCCTTCCACATCAATAACATCTCCAACAACTAGTCTTGTCTCAGCGAATGGTTACGTTTCCATGCTCCAGTTATTGCCCTATATATGATCGACTATGTTTCCATTATTACTCGTATTTACCTAGAGCGCAACTTCACATGTCTCAACTTACCATGTCTCATCCAAAGTTAACAGTTCTCTGCTCGAGGGATAGACGTGGCGCTCGAAGATTTCACACCAGTACACAAGCTTACCCCTTTTCATTAGAAGATCCTATGTGCCTTCCTCATCATTGTACCTTGCACGCATCATGACATCTAGCCCCAAATTAACTTCCAATTATCAAAATCCAACCCTATAAGAGACAGGCTTCACATGGCACAAGGTACACATATTCTTCTTTATCTTCCACTTTTCACCCACATTCTAACTTGGCCATCATAGTGTTTTTACAGGTCCCCCAACCGGCGTTGCTCGACGGCAGAGAAGCCCATCTATGGCAAGAGGAACCTCCACCCATTTTCGTTCCCCTACTCAACACCCTTTTCAGTGACTTGGTTAGACTTGTCTGATCAATTGGCGTGCTCTGATGGGAACCAAACCACAATCACTGTCGGAAAACCACAAAAGGCAAGATATTGAATGCAAAAGAAAGAAAGAAGAAGTACTTGTAAGAAGATGAAAGCAACCACCGACTGCATCTGCAAAACACACGACCATCGCTCCAATGAAAAATCCGAGCTTCATAAGTAAAAACGTCAATACAGTAAAAGTACAAAGACAATTGAGAGAAATGAGCCAAAAGCATAAAAGTGCAAAAGGCAAAATAATCGCCCCTATTTATATATGAGGGTGAACACTCGGGAAACACTACTTTCCAATGTCTAAGCCTTTGTACTCCTAGGAATCCGCTACCACACATGCTCAGAGCGATGAGATTCTTGTTCCGGTAACCGATAAACACTAATTATCACCACTTGGATGATCAAATGCCCATTTATCCCAACATCCATCTCAATCGCTACATGAGTCCCCCACACGATATCCAACACCGTACGACAACATTGATCATTATAGTTCAACTTAAGTTGAAACACGACCATAATAACCAAGGTCAACACATGATGAAAGGGCCATATAATTAGCAAGTCCACATAACCTGACTGGCACGTGGCGGCCATCGGTCACTCAGCATTGTTCTCCCTCGAAAAATTACCACCGGAGGTCCAAACCACCAATACTGATTGTCCCAAGGTCATAGTTATCAAATCTGTTCCACACCAGCCATATCTCCGTGATCGGTTACACCCATGATCGGTTACGTTTCCCCACTCCAGTTACGCCCACAACCGACTACGTTTTCACGATTATTCATCTATTATTAGAGTGTAACTTAACATGTCTCGATTTACCATGTCTCATTCGAAGTTAACGATTTTCTACTCGAGGGATAAGGGCAAGCTTACCTTTGCTAGTTTAATTAAATGACGTGCGGGAAGATTGTACGGTCCTCCAATGTTGATATGTACCTCTTATGTACCCATCATGACATCCAACCTCAAACTTTGTAACCTCTGAACACAACCTTATCTATCTCCCGCTTTTTACCCATGTTCTAGCTTGGGTGTTAGTTTTTCACAGGTCCCTCACCAACATAGCTTGATGTTGGAGAAACCCTTTCAACCCGTTGAAGCACCTCTATAGTCAGAAGAATCTTCACCCATTATCGTTTCTCCCTTTCTCAATTCACACTTTCAAGTGATTTGGTTAGATTTTTTTTTTTGGTACATCAAAAAATGATTTGGTTAGACTTGTGTGATTAATATTATGCATAAAGTTTTGAATATATTATTATTATTATTATTATTATTATTATTATTATTATTATTGATCGTCCAGGCTGTGGCAGCCAACAGTAAAGTAGAATCTATCAACTCATGTCTCGTGAAGCGTCTATCCATTATTAAAATAGAAGCAAAATCTAGCCAACATGTGCGTCCTAAGTCAAAATAAAATAAAATACCATACTTAATTAATCTACTCTCACATTTTTTTAAAATATATAAGACTTGGAGCTCCGGCGCCACGTTTCGAATGGAGCATCATTCCCGTTATTATTTAATATTATTGAATAAAAATACTCCATCTTATTCGTCCATGACACTTATTTTATGTTGTAATAGTCCAAATTGATAAAATATTCTTAGAAACTAACTTGAGTTGGATTGAACCATAAGATGATTTAAGTATAACATGTTGAGTTACATTAAATTAGATCTCGAATTAAAAAAAAAATAATGAAAAAAGCTGTTGCTAAAAGAGTTAGCTTTATCCTAAAATGAATATAAATAGTTGGAGTTTTCTTTGGTGCTTCAGAAAAAAAAAAAACAAGATATAGCTGGAGGTTTGTTTTACACTGAAAATGAATAATAAGTAAACTCTTTTAAAAATAACATGATTATTAATTTATTTTTTCTTTTATTTTTAATGTATTTTTATATGTATATATTTTCTTTAGAACTTTTTAAACTTTAATTTATTTACAAGATGTCAAGACCATGAAATTGAATTGACACAATATTTATATAATAATTGTTTTTTAAAGATAAAAGTTTGGATGAGTTCAACTTTAATAACGGTCATACGCTATAATATGTCTTCGGAATCATAAATCACTTATAAGGATAAGGGATGTCAAAATTATCCATACCCGCAGCCATAAATAAAAACGCATCACGGGTAAAATTACACACAACAACTGGTATCCACAAATTCATTAAATGATTTTTTTTTACTTTTCATTTATTAATGGGGCAGGTATTGCTATTGAGTTATCCATACCTATGAATAACCACCAATATATAAAATAATTATATATAGTATAGGGGGTGTATCTTATGAGAAAGGTAATCTTATGTGAGAAAATGAGAATAAATCACGACCGTTAGATCTAACAATCAACGGTTAAGATTAAAAGAATTTAATGGTCATGTGATTGTCACATGATCACTTAAAAAAGTCACATGACTTAATGTTTTAATCTTGACCGTTGATGATTAGATCTAACGGTCGTGATTTATTCTCATTTTCTCACATAATATTACATTTCTCATAAGATACATCCTCTATGGAGATGTATCATATGAGAATGATGTTTTTATGTGAGAACATGAGAATAAATCACGACCGTCAGATCTAATCATGAACGGTCAAGATTAACACAATTTAATAATCGCATGACAACTTAAAAATGTCATGTGACTTTTTAAAAAAGTCACATGACATCATGTTTTAATCTTAACCATTCATGATTAGATCTAACAGTCATGATTTATTCTCATGTTCTCAAATAAGAACATCATTCTCATATGATATATAATAGATGTTGGGAAACAGAGGCGGTGATCAGGGATTCTGATTGCAACGTGGTGGTGGCTAGCGTGAAGGAGATGGTGGAGTTGGGTGTCTCGATGGCAGAAGCGATTGGCGTTCGCCTTGGGATGAAATTGACAATTGATCGTGGCTACCAGCTGTTGCAAGTGGAATCTCATTGTTTGCAAATAATAAATGCAATTAAGAATAGCATTCCTCAAAACTCATACTTGGGACTTATTGTGGAGGAAATAAGAAGACTTGTTGTTCTTTGGAGTTCATCTCTTTTAGTAATGTAGCTAGAAATGCTAATAAATTGGCACATGGTCTAGCCAAATTCTCTGTGCAAAACGAGGATGTTGTTTGGTCTTCAGCAGTTTTTCGTCTTGCTTCCATACTTGTACTTTGTCGGATATCCTTCCGCATATTTTTAATTGAATGATTCAATTTATCGTAAAAAAAAATAGATGTATATTATTCGGCTTGAGCTAGGTTGTGGTTCTCTTGCAAGTAAAATTGTATAATAGTAATGGTAGAATGAAGTTCTTAGATCCAATAAAAAAAATGATAAAAGAAGTATTCACATTCATTTATGGGGGCGTGAGTCGATTTTTGAAATTAATTTTAACTAGTTTTGATCTCGCGTCATGCACTGATGGAATAAGAGTACTTTTGTCGACATACATCAGACATTTTCATATTTCCTCTCTCGTTTTTTTAATATGCATATCACCGATTTAAGGTTTTTTTTTTCTAATCCTAGTTACATTCTATTTCCATTTTTTTCTACTTTGTTATGTTTTGAATCAATATACCAAAACTATTTTAATCTTCAGGGTGTATATATGAAAATATAAATACAACATTTTTTTAGTTAATTTCCAATTCAATTCTTTAAAACTATTTCATATCATTTTGAACGTAAGATATTGGTAGAGATCAGACCAGTCCAGACAAAGACCCTTTCGATATTGATAGAGACAGGGACAGATTCATAAATTTGATGTTGTGAGAGCAATGTATATATATATATATATATATATATATATATATATATAAATTCGAAACAAAAAATTAACATATACTATTAGAAGAAGAGCATTTTTTTACCAAAGGGGACACAAGTGAGAACATTTTTTTTACCAAATAGGACATAAAAATCACATACTTT
This sequence comes from Lotus japonicus, assembly GCF_012489685.1. NCBI lineage: Eukaryota > Viridiplantae > Streptophyta > Magnoliopsida > Fabales > Fabaceae > Lotus > Lotus japonicus. Next base: position 62,936,518 of record NC_080042.1, read on the forward strand.
TACTACTCAAATGAGAACATTTAGAAAAGTGGAACACAAGTAAGAGCCTTTTTTAGTAAATGAGTCATTAAAAACCACATACTTTTACTACTCAATTTTTTTTTCTAATTTTTTTTTTTAATATCAAGTGAGGGCACCCCTAATAGTGTTATACTTACATTCGTCCTTGGATAGATATCAATTTTTTATGGCATATTTGATATCATTTTGAACGTAAGTTATTGATAGAGATCAGATTCTTCCATTAGTGTGAATCAGATCAGATATTACATTTTTTATTTATTTTATAATATAAAAAATAACTAAATCATTTAAAAAAAAGACTTTATTACCATGTATCTTAATGGTAGAAAAATTACAATTGAGTTTTATTAGTTATTCTAATGTAATTAAATGTCAAATTAATACCGTAGTTATTTTTGAAAAAAAAAGTCATCACTGACTTTTATTAATAATTCTTATGTCATTTAAAAAACTATTAAATGTCAAATTAATACAGTAGTTATTGTTTCATAATTGACTTTTATTAATTATTCTAATATCATTAATAACTATTAAATGAAATATTGAATACTTAATTATTTTCAAAAATATGAAATTTATTAATATTTACATTACTAAAAAAAATCAAAAAATATAAATATAACATTATCTACCTACTAAAATCATAAATTATGTTGACACATAATAGTGATTTTTTTAGTACATCTAGAAAAATAAGTTACATCATTTAAGAATTGATCCCTGGACCTTACCTTCTCCAATTCATATGTCACCCGCTCCGACTATTTAAGCTATCATTTGGGACCATATAATACTGATTTAAGTCTTAAGAAATCAATCAACCACTCACATTAATCATGAAAAAAAAAACAACCGGTCAGCGAGAGTTTGGTGTTACACTGTCAACCGGTCAGCCCGTGATGAGAATCGAATCTCTTTAAATCCAACGGTTCATATTTCATCTTCAAGACCCGCCACTACATGACCGCTTTTAATTTTGTTCATTCAATTTGTTCCTCTCATTATATACATCTCTGTTTTGTTCTGTCTCTGATTCTTCTTCTGCTCTTTTTCACTCCTCAAGAACCAACCAACACTTCACTCTTCTCCTCTCCCCCTCTCTCTCTCTCTCTGCACTTGTCAAAGTTCTATTCCTAGTGAAACTGAACACAGAATTTTTTGTGGGTCACTGACTTTTTTGTACCACATGGAGAGGGATTTTCTTGGCTTCAGTTCCAAAAATGGTCCACGGAGTATCATGAAGGTGGATGAAGCCAACAGAACAAGAGACCCAGGTAGCAGTTTTGATTATTTATTTGAATAATATTTTTAGTTTCCATAAAAGAATTTTTTGTATTAGTCTTAAAGGTTAGAGCCGTTCCCCCTTTTTATCTTTGGAATCTGAGTTTATTCTATTAACTTTTTAATTTTCAATTTATTGTTTTGTGAAGGGGATCGAGAAAAAAATTAGATTTGAGATGTTTGATCTGGTGAACCATGTTAAGAATGAGAATATTTTCTACAATCAAATATATATCAATAACCATATATAAGGAAGAACATGTACCTGAAAAAATTGATAATAAAATAAGGAAGAATGAACAAAGGGAAAGAAGAATTGCATTTGGATTGGACCCATTTGTAGCAGAAAATTCCAGCTATTATTGTTGGGAGCTATGTTGGTATGATTTTGATTTTTACTTTTTAGTGGATAAGAATATCAAGAATTTAAGGTTTCCACCCATGGGTGGATATATGAATGAAGGTTATCAAGTGAAGTAGACCTGTAATTTGCAGCTAGCCTATCATACTGCATAATGATTGTTTTATTCAGATGAAGTATCTATCATACACAGTTAGACGACACTATGCAAGAAAAATCCTGTAATGGGAGCCTAGCACATCATAGTTGGGTCCATCAATTATTTAATTATGGTTTCAAAGAAAAATGAGAGATTTAGTGATTTGATAAAAAAAAAATATAGAAATACTGGCCGAAAAAAAAGTGGGTGAATATTAAATGAGTCAAAAAAAAAAATGAACGTGATTATATCAAAAATGGATTTTTTTATGTATGGTGGGTGTGGAATGGCAACTTGCAGTGAGTTTTTTTTTTTGCCTAAGTTTGTGAGAGGGTCAACTATGTAGGTCACTCATTTTTTTAAAATCGGAAGAAGTTTATACAATTTCATCATACAAATTTCATATTTTCATAATTTTTTTATAAAATTTTAATTTTTAAATAAATATTAATTTTTCATGTAACAAGTCATTTTAAATTTTAATTTTTTTACGATAAAGAGTCTAACTAGTACTACTTTAAGACATTTTTTAAATATTTTTAATCACTTAATGCAAATGATGCTTTTCTTTTGAATTAAATATTTTTACTTTAATTTCTTCCATTAGTATATTAAAGGCACTTATATATGATAATATATATATAAGTTTAAATCTGATAAAGTCAGTAATTAATAGAGTGCAACAGTTTTCCGAACAAATTTACACGTATTAAAGACTATAAAATAATTAAAGGTAGTTTGGCTAATTAGTCCTTAAAAAATCAATATTTTATTTTATTTTTAGTCTTAGAAGGGAAGGAGTGAAGGACACCTGTAATACTTTTAAATTATAAACAACAAATGCTATTTATTTTGTTGGATGGGTTAGCTACTAATTTACAATAGAAACGTGTTCTCGGTTGTCTGGTACTATTTCTTTATATTCTATTGCAAAATGTGGTCCTACTTTTTGTTGCTTTCACTGCAGTTTTAGATTGATGTGCAATATTTAAATGATTAGCATGATCCATCAGATGTTTTTTTAAATATGCATGTCTGTGTGAACGAACAATAATATAAAACGATAAAAATATGTACACATTCATATATTTATATATGATAACATGGGCATCGTGATGCATGGCCATGAGAAATAAATAACTATTTTTTATGGTATTGACTAGCTGGTTGCAATGGGGTTTGCATAAAATATATTTGCAGAAGGAAACATTTTAATAAAATAAACAAGTGACAGCATAAAATATTGCAAGATGATATAATATTACCATATAGTACAGTATTCCTTTGTGTTAAATGTTGGACTATGAATTAAATAATACTGATTCATAAGGAAATAATTTTTTCTTCTTACTTTTGGTTATTAAATTTACAATTCAAAGATGTGTTTGGCTTGAAGCTACCGACATTACAATAAACTAACAAGGTCACATGTGATGTAATTATAAAATGTGAATAATGCAAGCACTCTAGCTTCTTATGATGAAAGTGCTACAGAGCTTCTACATGCTCCTTAATAGTTTTATTGTAAAGTTTTTTTATTTTTTTCATCTTGGTTGCTGAAGTTCTTCTGAGCTATTTGAGGTGATTAGTTTCACCTTTATAATTTCTTAACTTTTTTTTTTTTATAACTTTATTTATTTTATTTATGGAGAGCTACCTCAAATTGTCTCATTCTCTATCTCACCAATAAAATTTTGAGTCAATTAAAATCCATTGTGTAAGCTTGTACCTGTCCCACTCATGTTGACATGACAATATTTTACTATGCAGACAAGAAATTGAGACACTATTTTTTTGTACATCGGAAAATAAATTGAGACACTATTTGAGTGCATATATCTTCATTTGCTAGAGTTTAAATATAGGTTGTGGGACATCATCTATCAAGTAAACCTTTATGTATTGATGGTGGTTAAATTTGCATCAGACTGAGTTTTTCTTGCTGTATTCCTTTGTCTCTATTTAGTCCACTTTGAGATCCTTGCTTGATGAGCACATTTTTCTTAGTAGTTTAGATCAAGGTCAAGACCAACATCACTCTACTAGTCTACTGTTTCACAGTTTGCAAAGCAATTAATACACTCTTTTTTATTTGGTTACTTATATCACACTAAAGAACTGAACTTCTTTTGATTTAGGTATCTATGTATGTCAATCATCTTTGTTTACTGATAGATTTTCTTTTACAATATTTTCATCACTCTTGAGGTTGATTTCGTGTTCCTTAATAATTTGCTGCAGTGATGGGTTCAGGAATGCAGTGGTCATTCTCAAACAAGGTCCCAGCCCTTCCTCATCAATTCCTGTCTTTCAAGACCACTCAGGAAGAAAGGTCCAGAAACAGTTCTATTAGTGATCCTTTAGCTTCATCTGGATATATGACCATCTCAACTAAAGATGCTTTTGACTCTAACCAGAAACCATTCTTACAGGTTTTTTTCTTCTGATCTAGCTTTTACTTCAACAAAGGGTCTAGCTAGTCTTTTGAATGTTCTATCTTCTACCTTACAATTGTTAAAACTTAAAGTTAATTTTCACTTATAAGATTTCCTAGTGGTTTATAAGTGTGACTGTCATATTTAAGTTTTTTGAAATTTTTTCTAACTGTGAATTTTTCTTCTTACTATTATGATATTTTGTAGAAAAACTTGTCCATAGGCAAACAAGCAGGGAACAACCATGGAATGACAGTTTATCCTCTGCAATGTTCTGATGTACAATCAGCTTGCCTTCAGGAACCAAGAAAATTTCCAGTTTCCAACCAATCTAAGCAAGTGAGTCCTGTTCTTCAATCTAATCTAGCTACTACTGGATTCAACATGGTCAACTCAGTAATAAAGCCACAACCTCTTGGTTCTAAATCCTCTGCCACACCTGTATCTGTTCTTCCACCAATTGGTTCCATTGTTGGCTCTACTGACTTAAGGTATCATAAATTTTAAAACATAAAAATTGTAATTTCCTTTTTTACTGAAAATACTTGCTTAAGATATTCAAGCATGGTTTGAATGGCACAACTGAGAATTTTGTTTGTTTCTAAAGGAATTGTTCCAAATCCTCTGGCACACCTGCTCAGCTAACCATTTTCTATGGTGGTTCAGTATGTGTGTTTGATGACATATCTCCTGAGAAGGTATTTCTTTGGAATACTTGCTTTAATTCTGTTAAAATTTCAAATTAATCCCTTTGTTGTTTATATTAAATATTTTTATATTTCTCTTCTGATCAGGCCAAGGCTGTCATGTTAATGGCTGGAAATGGATCTGCAGCAAATCAAACCTTGGCAGTTTCCAAAGCTAAATTGCAGACAGAAATCTCTGCTCCTTCCAAAAATGGTGGTTTCATTATAAGCCAACCCTTTCCCTCATCCTCACCACTACCAGGCCCTCTCCCAGTGACCTCTCATGCTAGTTCTCAGCCTGGGAGAGGATCTTCTGGCAACAATGAACTTCCAATGATAAGACCAGCTGGACCTTCAACTGCCCCTAATAACCATTCAAGATCTGCAGCTACAAAAATGATTCAACCAGGTACTTTTAGGCCTGGTCTCAATATTTTATAGAGAAACTGATAGAAATATAATATAAAACCATTCACGTGTCTCCCCTCAACAGCTTAAGCTTTTGGGTAGTTGGTTCATGACATGGTATCAGAGCCTCTATGCCAAATGGTATGAAAGTTTGATCCTTGTTATCTCTAATTATTCTAACCAACATTTGAATTCAGCACATAGTAGAAGAATATGTGTATAGTCCACGCTTCAAACCCAATTTGCTTTTGCTCGAGAGAGCATGTTGAAGATAAATATAAAACCATTCATTTTCTTCACCTAACAGCTTAAACTTTTAGGACAACTAATCCATGACAGAAACACTAATAACACATTCTTTGGTGCTCTTTTCAACCTAGTATTTAGTGTTGACAAAACAATGTGTGTCTGCACAGGCTAGCATTTCTCTTTTCTTTGAAAGTTAGTATCTTCTACTAGTTTATGTGAGACACAGTAATTAATACCAAAGTTTTGTTGTGTTTCCAGGAGGCTTGCCTCAGGCACGTAAAGCATCATTGGCTAGGTTTTTGGAGAAGCGAAAGGAAAGGTAATATTCTCATAAAATTTCTCTATCACTCATTTTTGAGTAAGGCATAGAAAGTTTACATGGGAAGTGTTTTCCTATGTTCTCCATTGAAGTTGTTTGGCCAATTTTGTTGGTGCCAGAGGATTGTTTTTAGCTGGAAATGCACACACATACACTAGGAATCATGTATTTGAACTTTTTTGAAGATTCTCTGTGTGTTTGGGTACCAGTTGAGTGCAATGTGAATGAACTTTTACTCAATTCATGACTTAATATCTTTTTTGTCTCGAATGAATGTTAACGCCGTTTGTACTTATATCTAAGCATAAGCCTCTATAGCATGTACTCTATTCTTTTTGTCCTAGGCTAACACATTAGGAATTTAGCATTATAGAGTTCAATATAATTCTCTTGTCTTGGAAGTTTCTGAGTCTGATGCATGCTTTTGTAATTACCAGGGTGATAAGCACATTGCCATACTTCAAGTGCAACAAGACATCACCTGAATGCAGCACTCCTGGATCAGACAGTGTTGGTTTCTCCATGGACTTCTCTGGATCATGTTCTCTACCTACCTCTAACTAGTCCTTAAGAAGAGGGTGTATGAAAGTTTAGATATATGATTTTGTAAGGTCGATTCTTTTGATCAATGGCAGAGAAATTTCTTAGGCATTTAGTTCATAATATTTTCTTTTTGAGCTTTTCATAATAATTGTTACTTTTTTGCAGTATTTTACTTCAGATCTTGGATGTTGTCATATGATATTTTTAGCTTTCATCATGTTTATAAATAATTATTTCTTTTTGTACAACAGTGAACACTCTTCAGATTCATTATTGCCGTGTAAGGCTGTTAGTGTTCAAATTATATTTAGACTTGTGTAATTGCAAGGCAGGGTTTGGTCAATGTTGAATATCTTTTCATCTGTTACATGTCTAATTACATGGCCAATTAAAAACCTTGGCTTACTTAGTTTCTTCGTATTGGTGGAAATTTTTCTTATGCTTTGCATTCATTGCCCAGAGCATAGCAGAATATGATGTAACGCATAAGTATAAAAACTTTTTATACTGTTAGTGTATTTAGATTTTTTTTTTTTTAAATCAACCTTCATTCAATTAAGAAGAAACAGAGGGTCTAGAGGTCTTTACATCATCTTGGACAAAGTCAAATAACTGTTGAGGAACCTCCTCAATCTAAACAAAATCCCCAAAAGAGAAAGACAACAATGCTAAAGCGTCGGCCACACGATTACCCGTTCGGCGGACAAAAAGTAAATCAAAGACATCAAAGTTCGGAAGTAAAAAACGACAATCCACTAAAATAGAATCTAAAATAGAGCAACCTCCAGTACGGTTCCATGCATCAAAAACCACCTTGCAATCAGTCTCAAAGACAATCCGGCGGAAACCAAGATCCTTCGCCATAATCATCGACCATCTCAAAGCTTGAGCTTCCGCCACCGAAGGGGAGATTGACCGGCCTAGGAGAGAACATGCGGCTGCAAGGACTTCCCCATGGCAGTTGCGTGCAATCAGCCCAAACCCAGTCTCACCTCCACACCGGAAAGCAGTGTAACACCCCACTTTTCGTTATTAGGTTATTTATTATTTTATCTTAATTATTATTATGCTATATGGTAATTTGATGAATTATGTGATTATAATTTAAATCACATGTGATATAGAATAAGATTTAGATAAATAAGTTTGTTAGGTTTTTGTGTGAGTAATTGAGAGTGGGGCCCATTAGTATGACTATTTAAGGGATATGAGTGAATTAGAAAGAGAGAAATCAGAATTTGAGAATTGGAGAAGTTAGCAGAGGAGAAGAAAAGAAGCGTGAAAGAGAGAAGGGGAGAAAAGAGAAGAATAAACCTAGAATTTGATCTTCAAGAGGTAAGGGTTTGAATTTATCTTGTATAATTGTAGAATAACAGAGGTTGAGTTTAACATGAAGGAACCCTCATCTTTTTTGAAAATTCAGAACTGAGAGACTGTGTTGAGTGTTAACATGTGGTGAGAAAAATTGATTTTGAGCGAAATTGAGGTTCCGGGGAAAATTGGGTTCTGTTATGTTTTGCCCGCAGATACCCTAACAGTCTGTGTTGTAGAGAGCATAACTCTCTCTACAGAATTCCAAATTGAGTGAAACCAATTTTGTATGAAAGCTAACTCATAGGGCTATGTTGGGTAATATTTTCATAATTTTTCGATTGCTGGTTCAATACCAGAATCATTTGCAAGTTTATTCTGTTTCTGCCCGCAGACACCCTAGCAGCCTGTGTTATAGAGACCATAACTCTCTCTACAGAATTCCGAATTGAGTGAAACCAATTTTGTATGAAAGCTAACTCATAGGGCTATATTGGGTAATATTATCATAATTTTTAGATTTCTGGTTCAATACCAGAATTATCTGCAAGTTCACTCTGTTTCTGCTCGCAGAAACCCTAACAGCCTGTGCTGTAGAGACCATAACTCTCTCTACAGAATTCTAAATTGGGTGAAACCAATTTTATATGAAAGCTAACGTATAAGGCTATGTTTGGTAAAATTTTCATAATTTTTGGACTGCTCATTTAGTACCAGGATTATATGCAAGTTTGCTATGTTTCTGCTTATTTCTGAGATTGATTCTGAAACTGATTCTAGTAATTGATATGAGACATTTGATGATTTTGTGTTGCTATTTTGTCAGTGGAATAGTGAATGATTTGATAATTGTATTGAAGTGTTATTTTGTGCAATTTTGGTGTGATTTCCGTTATGGAATTTGGTGAGAAAATATGTTATATATTTGGGGCTGGAGTGGTCTCAAAATTGCATGTTTTAATTTATGAGTTTTTGCACGAAATACACTTCATTTAGTCAAGAGGCAACGTGTCGGTTTTCATCGGAAAACTGAGGTTTGTCCCAGAACTGGCATGGTTCTGGAAGTCTGGAGTGGACTTCATTGGTGGTTAACTGTCTGGAGTGGACGCGGTGATACCGCTAAGGTTAACAATTGGTACCACATGCATACATTAGAGTCTCACACACTAAGTTTCACGTTTTCAGTGGTTTTATGTGTTTGGTGATTTGTTGGTGAATTGTTTTGCTGTTGTGGTAAAGTCGAATTATTATTCTTCTTTAAGCTTATAATTTTTCGAAACATTAATAAGAATTGTGAAACTGTCTTGAGAGAAAATATTATAATCACTCAGATTTTAAAGTAAAGGTGAAGAGTTTATAAAGCAGGATCTGAATTGTTTACTTGCTCTTTGTTATGTTATATTTTATACAATGTAAGTTCTTACCCTTCTGTTGGAATGATGTTCTATGCGACATCGCTCAGGTACAGGAGGTAGAGATGTGGCTCATGAGGAGTAGCTTCGGAGAGTCTTAGCTTATGTTATTATTATTATTATTATAAAATAAGTGTCTTGCTCTGTAATGTAACACTGGTTAGATATTTTACGTTACTTTTACATTTATGTTGAGAGGATTTTATAATCTCTTCTTATGGAAGTTGTTGAATAATTTTCTAAATGATGGCGATGTCGTACTGTTGACGGCCGAAGTGCTTATGAAATTCAGTTCTGAGTATGATGAATTTTATTGGAATATCATGGAAGATAAACCTATTTAAATAAGTGATTTTATGCATCTTAGGATTATCTGACTGGTTTAGAAATTTCATTGGCAGGAATAATTCATTCTTTGAAAAGCATATGAACTTATAAATTTTCAAACACAATCAGTGTTAATTTTAATGAGTTTTCGTGAAGAAGTGTAATACTCCCTTGATATGTTTTTAAACTCTGATAAACGTTTTTAAATAAAACAATGGGAAAAAAGGGGTGTTACAAGCAGCATCAAAATTCACCTTGAATGTTATACCAATAAGACTATATATGAATCTTATACCAATAAGATGTTGATCTAATAGTAGGCAAATTAAACTTGACCGTAAAAGTGAGAACACAAGTTCAATCATCAGGAATAGCTAGCCGCATAATCTATTTTCAACTTGATGAGTTTTATATGTCTTTCTTGTATCCTTCTTTCTTAAGAAATGATTGATTGTTTATTAGATAGGGAAAGTTAACAAAGTGGCTCTTTGTACTTTGTTGTTTCATCATTTTTACATGTCTTTTTTTTCTCTTTCTTTCTTAACAAGAGATAGTTTGTTTATGAGAATTGTTATTCAAACCCCCCACATCTATTTGTACCCAAAACAATTCCAAAAATACTCTTGTCGAACGCACTTTGAAAGTGCGACCCCCATCACACCAAACACACTTGTCTCACTTTCAAAGTGAGATAGGTTGCAGAAAGAAAAAAAAACTTCTAAAAACGAACGGTAACAGCATAAATTAAAGAGAGAGAGAGAGAAGATGAAGGTTTTGTTGTTGTGGTGGTGATGGTGACAGACTGACAGTGGTGGTGACGATGGTGGTGGTGGTGGAGGAAGAAAGAGGAAAGAGGTAAGAGGAGAGAGAATGTGTGGAGGAGGTGATAAATTTTTATAATTTTTTCAATTAAGAGCATTTTAGTATTTTTTCCACTTTAAGTGGGGTTGGAATAGATGTGAGAGGCATCTGAAAGATTCCCTTTGTTTATTGGATAAGGAAAGTTAACAAAGTGTCTCTATTACATTATCACGTTCCCACGGAGTTTTAAAAACTAACCTTAATGACCCTTCCATGTACCAAAGAGAAGCCAAAAATATCTCTGTAACCCATTAACAAAAGGTATATCAGTTATAGCTTTTAAATTACCGCTTTAAGTGATTAGGAATAACTTTCGAGCAGAAAGCAACATCTTTCAAAACAAGACTTGTCTCCTAGTTAAACAAGTTTTACAATTTAAACTCTTACATGGCCTAAACTTCAGTTCAAGTGATCTTGTTATTCAACATGAAATGCTTAATAAAAAAAATTAAGTTATAGAGGAACGAACACTAACTAATTTTTGTATAACATGGAGGACTAAGCCCCAATAATATAATTTACCTCTTCTAGAGACTAAAAGAGAAGTAATAAATTATAGTCATAAATTAAAAATAAGTGACGAAGATTTTTTTTTTTGGTACATTGGAAAATTAATAAAAGCGAAACAACAAAAGAAAGAAAGCAGGGGGACTAGCGCATGACTAGTCTATCCTTCAACAGGAAATACTCCAGTTCCAGAGGAGCAGTAAAAATGTCCACATAAAAATATTGTTGATTATTGTTTTTTATTATTGTTTTTAATAATATTTATTATTTTTTTTATTTATTTTAATATCTTAAAATTATAAAAGTATTGAATTATGAGTTTAATGGATATGCACTGACAGTGTAAAATAGTTTTACACAGTCATCCAATCAAAGCATGCCACATAGGAGAGATAATTACATTTGACTTTAATTTTAATTAAAAGAATAATATATTTTCTGATTTGGCGGAATTCAATTGGATGTCTGTGTAAAACTATTTTACACTGTCAGTGCATATCCATTAAACTCTTATTTAAATATTTAAACATTTTTATGAACTTAATAACTATGCATTTATTTTTTAAAAAAAAATTAACTATGCATTGTAACACAAACATCTAATCAAAGATATCGACAATTTTATCACATCAGCAAATAATTGAAATAAGAAATATCGAAAAGAAACATAACAAATCATAATTAGATATCTATGTAAAATTCTTTAAACTTTATTTTGGAATAATTATATCCGGTGGCAACTGTGTTCGACTAAAAAACATATACATCATGGTGATGTTAACTCTCCCAATGAGATTTTCCAATCCTCAAGACTCGAACTCAATATCTTACGTAAGGCAAATTGAGCATGTGCCACTTGAACCATATGTTAAAAAACTTGTGATGTGCTAACTTTAAATTCTTTAAACTGCGTACAAATTATGTCTTATTTTATTTTATTTTATTTAGGCATTTGACCTATAAATCTATCCAAAGATAAAATTATAACTAAAATTTTAATTGGGATTTAAAGTGTATTTATTTTTAAACGAATTCGGATTTAAAGCTAGGTTATGCCAATCATTTAAAAAGGTCAGTCCATAGACTCAGATCAAAATTTAACAAGTATAAGTGGTTCATACCTTGAAAGCCCAACAGATTTCTACCCGGACCCATTGAGTCCAAACTTATTAGATCCAACTTATTGACCAAAAAAGAAAGAAAAACAAAAATCTTCTATCAAGAAAATCATGTTTGGTCCGGATATGGTAAAAAATAAATATCTCGCTAATCTTGATTTTAGTGGTTCAAATGGTTACTAAACTTAATTAAGGTGCACGTTCTTTTAATTGATATATTATAATATAAATTTACACTTTACGGCAAATAAATTAATTCTTATACAAAATCATCTTATTACATAAAAAAAATTCAGCTAAGCAACTCAATTAAATGAATATGACAAGTGTTTATCGCATAAACACGTCTTAAAGGCTAATTTGAAAATTTTATTGAAATAGGTTATGAACAAATATAAGTTTTTACTCATTAGCTAATCTAAATAATTTATAAAAATAAATTCAAAACAACTTGCTTGTGAGCTATCATCTATCTATTTAAGCTCTCATAAAAACTTATATAATTGTTTATGTTATAAGATAAGCTTCAATGAGCTCTTCCAAATAAGGCTTAAATGAGTTTGAATCGTGGTATATATAATAATGGCTTAAATATGATTTTAGTCCTTATAAAACAAGACTCCTTTTATTTTAGTCCTTTCATTTCTATTTCTATTTTTTCAGTTGTAGTCCTTAATTAAAAGAAATATGGTGGCTTTAATCTTTGTCACTTACTCCTGTTACAAAAAAACTAACAAGGCTAACAAAAGTACACATAGTCAGTTGTCTCCTAACCAGTTAGACCTAAGTGGCATCATACATGGATTTTTAATCCTACATGGCTCCAACCAACGCTTAAACCTTAAATCACATCTCATTTCTTCTTCCTCGCCCAACTGCCTCTTCTCCTTTCTTCTCCCCCCTTTTTCCTCTTGTTCCTTCCTTGTTTTTCCTCCCTTCTTTGTGGTTGGATTGTGTGGTGCTCCTGCGCATGTCACGATGATTAGAGTTTGGTGGAACGGGGAGAGCTCGGTGCGAGCAGCATAGTGATGTGACATCATTCATGTTGCTTCATTAGTCAATCTGCAGTAGAGAGGTTGAAGTTGAACGAGGTCCAGGGAAGGAAGGTTTCAGTGATAGGGTTTGGACCTTGGATTAGAACCCAACAATTTTCAATTTTCATCACTTCAGTGCTAGCTAGGCTATGTTGCATGGATACCGAAATGACACTGACGCTCGAACTTTGTGTTGTTTGAGCAAATTTATATTTTCTTCAGCTCGAACACTTGAAGCCAATCCTCTTGTTGGCTAAATACTCGTGGCACACTTGAAGCAGACACCTCTTGTTGGTCGTACACTTGTGGACACTAATCGTGTTGTGGTGCTTGTGACGTGTTGTGTTCGGTGTCCGTGTTGATGCTTAATAGACGACAAGGACTAAGTCCACCCTATAAAGACTAAAACAATTTAAAATATAAAGATCAAACTAAGTGACTCCTATTTTATAACAATCTCGAATACATTTAAGCCTATAATTATTGGTAAAATTTAATAAGTATGCACATTAATATAGTACATAATATTATTTTCCGATGAAGAAAAAAAAATATAGTACCTAAGAGCATCTCCAATGCTAGTTCTTATTTGTTAGAGCATCTCCAACGCTGGTTTCTTAGACCAGGTGGAGATGCTAAGGAACCGTTTCTTATTTTTTGGCAGCGTTGGAGTTGATCTAGGTGGCAGTTTGGTTCCTTACAAACAGTGCAAAGTTCCTTCCACAAGGAACTTTGCTTTTTGGTTTCTTAGCACTAAAAAATAATTTTTTCTCTCACCAAAACCCAACTGATTTTCGTGGGAATACAACAGAATGAAGATGAAGGCAAGAAGGAGATGAAATTGAACCCAACACAGATATGCAGAACATAATAGGAAGACATGAAATTGAAAAAAAACAATATCATTAATTTTTTGAAAATTACAGAGAACATAAAAGTAAATTTTTACAGAGAAAAAAAAATTCATGGAAGCTCGAATCTTGTAGTGCATGTGTGAAAAGTGACCTCCTTTCCTCCGATCACGTGGAAAAGGAACCACATTAGCTCCGATCTGGTGGAAAAGGAACCACCTCCGATTTGCTCCGATCTGGTGAAGTTGATGACGGGTAGTGATGGGGATGTCGGATTTGATGGAAAAGGAAGCTCCTTTGCGAGCTCAAAGCCTTTGAGCGTATGAAACAAGGGCTATGGGGGCGGAAGGTGGCTGTTTGGTGGCGGTGGTGGCCGGTTGGGGGCGGATTTGTGGCCGGTTGAGGGCTTAGGCCAGAGAGACAGAAGAAGTGAGGGAGAGAGGATTTGAACCCATAAGTCAGAGGAGGAAGAAGAAGTGACAGAGAGAGGAAGAGAAGAAGAAGAAGAAGTTTAGAAGAAAAGAGGAAGAAGACATGAACGGAAGAAAAAGCAGATTGAGAGCGTGAGAGGAAGGGGTGAATGGAGGCTAGGGTTTCATCAACAGGTTGGGGGATTTGATTTTATAGCTGGTGACCGGTTCACCCGGTCATCCACCCGTTGGGACCGGTTCCAGACCGGTTTTGACCGGCTGGAGCCGGTTTTAAGACGGGTTTGGGTAAAAGTGACCGGTTTGACCGGTTTTTAATATTAAAATTGAATTATTGATTTAATATTTTAATTTAAATTAAAAATTGATGAAAATTAAAATTATTTTTAAATTAGATTACTTCAAAAAAGAATTATTGTTATAAATATTAATAACATTGATTTAATATTAAATTTTAAATCTAAAATGAGTGAAAATATATATTATAAATTAATGTTGTATGGTGGGACACGGGTGAGACCCTTGAAATAGTAATTTAAGAAACCATGGGTTGGAGCAAAATCTGCTTCAGTTCCTTAGGAGTTCCTTAAGTCTGATGTGTCAATACGGGCCCACAGAAATAGTGTAGAATATTGCTGAATAGTGTGTAAGAAACCAAATAAGAAACTTTAGCATTGGAGTTGCTCTTAGTTCTTAGCACTATTCATGTGGGCCCGTATTGCCACATGTGTTTAAGCAACTCTCAAGCAATTTTGCTCCAACCATGAGTTCTTAGTTCTTAGTTCTTACCACTATTCATTTGGTCTCACCAACCACATTATTTATACTTTTTATATTCATAAAGTAATAAAACAAAACTCATAAAGTAATAAAGTAGTTTGGATGAGAGAGAAATAATTAATATTTTAAGCTAAAACTCAAAAAGCAAAACTCCTTATATAAGAACTGAGTTCTTATTTTTAAGAACTAAGGAGTCCATGTCAACACCTCCAATGGTAAAGTTCTTAGTTCTTAACTCCAAAATAAGAAATAAGAATATTGCATTGGAGATGCTCTAATATGCATTTACGTGCATAATATTGGAATTTTCTTAATAAATTTTAATTAAGTTAAATGTCTTTGTGATAAGAAGTTAGATGATGTTTTAAATATTGAAAAATTTTCAATAGTTTTAGGGTTTGTTTGATTACTATTAAATTTAAATCGTTGAAATAGAGGAATAAGAAAACTCATTTGACCTGAAATGTTTTTAAAAAGTAGTCTTAAATTTTTTTTTAAAAAATTATGTGTATATATAATTACCATGCACCAAAATGTGGATTGCCAATGTTCCCGTTCAAACACAATTATCCATGAAATATATGGATTTGACTTTTTTAAAGTGAGTAGACTCATTTTACTAGGTAAAGTATATATGCATCACAAACCATTAATATTAAAAGTAATTATTTACTTTGAAAAAGTCAATAAAATAAGTTTACTCATTTTAGAGGAGTCACACCCGAAGTATATTACCTATGTACATCTTTGATTTTTCTTTTGTTAAAGAAAAAAAGAAGAGAAAAGAGGTAAAAAAAACCCCCAAACTAGAAAAATAGTAAAATAAAAATGGTGTAGTTAATGGAAAATTAAAAAACAGCCTGGTACTACATTGTTACATATATGGCCATGACAAAGATGGCTGGCTGAATTTCCTCTTTCTAAACAAACCTTTCAAAAATAGAACTCCCCTCTAATTTATATAACTAACTTCCACCACAAAGGGGCACTAGGGGAATAGAGGAGGAAAAAAAAACCAAAGCCTTTTTTCATCCTTTGGTTTTTTGTTGTTCATATTTTTTTCTCTCTGCTGAAGAAGATCATCATGGCTTCCAAGGCTCTCCTCTCATTCCTCCTCATCATTTCCTCTGTACACCTTTGTCTCTCTCAGAGCAATTCTGGTGGTGTCAATCTAGAGCAGCTTCTTCCAGGTCTTGGACAAGCTGCAGTGGTGCAAGATGCAAAATGCATGCAGAAGCTGCTTCCTTGCCAACCATTTTTGAAATCCCCAAACAACCCTCCTCCTTCCTGCTGTGTTCCCTTGAATGAGATGGCAACCAATGAGGTAGATTGTCTTTGTAGTGTTATGAACAATCCTCAGCTGCTCCTGTCGATCAATGTTTCTAAGGAAGATGCCATGAAGCTCCCTGGGGCTTGTGATATAGAAGTTGATATTTCTAAGTGCAACAGCACAGGTAACAAGAATTAATTTGTTGAGTCTCTTTATTTTTTATTGATTTACATTAACATTAATCTCCAAGAAAAATACTATTCAAGTGGGAAAATGTAATTACAAAAGGGAGATAATTTTTTATTTAATCATGAATCATTTTTTAATTAATTAGAAGAACAATGAATAGGGCGTTTGGATTGACAAAGTACACCCTAATTCCCGGTGCTACATTTTGTGGCTTTTTTCGAGAAGTTAATGTGTGATTGTGAACCGCAAAACAAAAAAACTCAGGAAACAAATAGGACAATCGATTTCAATTTTCTTTGTCCTATTTTTTCATGTCATGATTGACATCCTAAATGTATTAAGAATTGTGGTCTTCCTATTGTGTTTTGCTTTATAATTGCAAATCATGTTGGATGGTGGAAATAAACCGTATTTCAAACCACAAATATCATTCTGAAACAATCTTGTTGGTGAATAGAACCTCTGAGCGAGACAAAACTTTCTATACAAGTATTTAATGCGGGTGTCACAGGGACTCAAATGCAAGACATTTTTTTCATGTGATTGGTAAAAAATTTAATATATGTTGGAAATTGAATGGTTGGTTGAAGTGATATATCTTTGATTCTCATAAACAAAGTCTTGAATTCAAGTCTTGCATATGGGAAAAATCTTCGTTGGGAGAGGTGTACTTTCCTCGCTTGAACATGATTGTAGAGGATACTTGTCCTTTTTGACAAAAAAAAAAATAATGGTTTTGTGAATATTAGTTCATGTTGTCCAACTTTCACTATATACCTTCCTATGATTTTAGAATCTCTTGGAATTATTCTTCTATTTATAAGTGGTATCACAGGAATATGCAATAATCCAAACCATTGCATGATATCCTAATCACATGATATCCTTATCAACTGAGAAGTTGCATTTATACCATCATGTTCCGTTGCATAAAGTAGAAGACATTCAAGTTGCAACAATCTTAGTATGGTTGAAGAATCTACATTGCTAATAAAATCAGTTTCTCTAAGAAAACATATAGATGAGCTTTTCATATAGTTTGGGAAGTCACTTTTCCATTCCTCCAATTTCTTGTATTCTAGAATGTTTCTTGGGTTATCCAGGAATTGCAATTTGGATTAGGAGAAGTCCAATATCTTTGTTCTTCAAACTTCACATTTGCATTGCATGTAATAAAATATCACATTGATTAAGAATGTGTAAACAAGTGCAATATAAGTATAAAAACACATGTTTGCTTCAAAAATTTCGTTCAAGATATTGTTATTGGAAGGAATATTTATTGGGTTGTTTAGAAATTGTAGTCATATTAATTATTAAGTGAAGTATAATTTGTTAATAACATATCTATATATTTGTCATTTCACATTTACATTGCGCAAGAATGATCAGATTCTTACTTTCAACTTGTTTTGTTTCTTTTCATAGCAGGAGCAAGCTCATCAACTCAAGGTAAATCATCAAACCCTTATGCTCTCATGTCCCCAGCTCAAGATATTTTAATTTGCACATTTGAAACTTTGAAAAATTGAAATTTAATTAAAAAATAGTAAACAAAAAAATTGGACTTAAGTTTATTAATATAGACTTTCAAATTTCACATTTTGCATTTGCTTTGCTTGGGAGTTCTAACTGTTTTTTGTTTTTTCCCATTGCAGATTCAAGCTCATCATCACAAGGTAAATAATCGCCCACCCATATGTTTTCCTTGTACCCATAGGAGATGACACTTAGAACACAAATGGAAAACCTGATGCTATAAATCTTCTTATAAGTCTAGGTCCCATACTTAACTTGTGGATCTAATACAAGCTTAAACCCGTGATAACAAAATTACATGCGAGCAACCTTACCGTTGCTCCAAGGCTTGACCTCACACTTTGAACACATAAAAGATTTAAATATATGAATTTTATTCAATGAGTTAAAAAAAACCTGGACTAAAGCCATCTATTAAGAAGCTTTGAAGTTGAAATGTTAGTAACCAAATCTCATATCTTTATTGCTTGTAGATGATACCACAGTTCCTGATGAAGAAACTTCTGAAGATTCAACAAGTTCAACAAACATGATTTCTCCATATGGAATCATGTCTCTTGGTGTTCCTGGCTTTGTTGCTTTGTCGACTGCTCTAGTATTTTCTTCGTACTAGGCTTAGATAATATGTCAAAGTGGGAATCACTTGGCATATGGTCAAAGAGTGTCTGCATATAAGAGTTTCTTTGTCACTGAAGCTTCACTTTTGTGGCTTTTAAGTGGATTTTGATTTCATGATTGCAAAATGAGTGAAGAACATGTTTTTAGAACTATCAATAGTGCAATACATTTTGAATTTTAATTTTGCAGTGGCAGATATTTAGCGCCACTAACTGACTGACCAAGGCTAACTTATTAAGTATATTTTATTTTGGAATATTATATTGTCTTTAATTTTTAATCTTGAAGTATGTACTTAACTACGTATATATATATAACCAATTTTATTTAACTTTTTTACTAAATGACTCTGTCAGTGAAAGAAAATGTCTTCCTTATTATTGATTTTAATTATTGCTGATATCTCTTATATAGCAGATAACCAGAAGAAGAGTCTTTCTGATAAAAAGGTCTGAATAACACAAATAATTATACGGATAAATGAAATAATACTTTGGGGGATTTTGTTTCAAACAGAGGAGTACAATGTGTTGACTTAATAGTTAATATAATTGCTATATAGCAAATATATATAACGGATCACCAAGGCATAATGGCAAAAAGCTATCTTAAGCTCCAATAGGAGAGACTCTATAACAAAGCTCTATAACATTTCTTGCATGCTTGGTAGTGGCGTATTTTGAAAAGGAAAATGCTAAAGTCACTATGCGAAAAGCAAGAAATCAGAAACTGAAGTTAACCTCACTTCCTTTCCATAATTTCTTTCAAATAACATTGTTAACTTTGTCATGTGGGCATTTCTTGCTTTTTTTTCTCCATAACATATGGAGGTGCTGAAAAAGTCAAATGATCATTTCAACAATAATCAAAACCTTTTTAGTAGGCTAAAACTATAAATATATTTACTTCATCCACTCGTGTACGTTAACAAAAAGTTATGCATTAACATATAGACAAGTTGAATTTTCAAGTGTGAGTTTAGAGTTAGACACTCACATTTTTAAGAATGTGCTACTTAAATGCAATATAAAAAATGTGACTCATAAATACAAAAATGTGATCCATACATACAGTCCCTTAAGGCTTAAGGTTTAGAGTAAAGATGTGGTGGTCGCCTTTGTTAGTTATTATTGTAGGTGCTATTGTTTTAGGCTCCCAACTAGTACTTTTACCCGTGCATCGCACGGAGGATATTCATTTTTTTTTGTGTGTATTTCTTTTAAGTCTATGAGTTCTTTTAAAAGATATTTTAGGGATTAAAATAGCTAAATTTATTTTGGATATATGAAATCATAAATTTGTATGTTTTTTTTGTGTTGAAAGTTTGTTTTTGTTTTTTTGAGTAGCTATTTTACTTTTCTCTTTTGTACTTGTTTTTCTAAATGCTCGATTGATAGTTTTTCGATATCTATTAAATAGTCTATTCCATGGAGTTAAAGTTATGTGCTAAAAATAGCCATTGAATGTTTTTTTTTTTCAATTAGAATAATTACTTTGTGAATAAAATTAAAAGTGTATCGTTGTACATTTCCTGTAAAAAATCGTATTCGACATTGCGAAAGATTTCTTTATACCATAATATCAATCTTTCAAATTCTCACATTAAAGTGTATTTAGCTTTCCTTTTTATTTGAAATTATATAAATTTAAAATGGACAAAACAAAAAAATAACCATAAAGACCAATTACTTAAAGAACCTTGCGTTCGTAATTCCTTTTTATTTTTTATTTTTCATTTTTCACTTTATGCTTTTTATTTAAACATTTAGAAATACTACACCTTTTTTAATTCGGAATTCAACAATATGAATTTAATTTTAAAACAATCAACTTTCATTTTTTAGGATTAGTATATTTTATAAATTCTAAATAATTAATCATGTGTTTTGAAATTCCTAACTGATATTAATCACATATTAACCGCTAATTGTAGTGCAAATATTTTTTTCCTTTAATTAATTGTTAAGGAAGATATTTTTTTGTATCGTCATTATGAGCATGAATGTGTTGTGTGGTGTTTAAATTATAAAACCAACATTAAAAATTATTTTGCATTGATATCAAATTTATGTTAAAACTATGAGTTTAATTTCTATGCACCGACGGTGCAAAGTTTTTTTAAACTGTCAACCAATCAGATATTAAGAATGTACCACGTCAATTAATGAAATTAAAAACTTGATTAATAATTGAAATTTCTAAATGATATTAATCACATATTAACCACTAATTTTCCTCTGTAACAAAAAAAAATCACATATTAACCACTAAATTTTTCAATAAACACATATCAATCACATGTAACTGAAATAATTGTACTGAAAAGATTTTTTTTTTCCTTCATGGAAAAAAAGATTTTTTCCATTAATTAATTATTAAGGATGATATTTTTTTATTTCCATTATGAGCATGAATGTGTTGTGTGGTTTTTAAATTATATAACCAACATTAACTTTTTTTTTTGCATTGATATCAATTTGTTTTCAAATTTATGTTAAAACTATCACTTTTTAGGATTAATATATTCTATAAATCGTGATGAATGTCTTTTATTGGTACATCGGTAAAATAAATTGCATCATCCAGGGATTGATATATGACCTCTCTCACCACAGCCCATATGTGCCCTTGCTCTTACCACTTGAGCTATCATTGGGGGACTGTGAGGAATGCGTCTGTTTATATTTTGTAAAAGCGCAATCATTTTGATCCCTATGGAGATGGGTTGTACATCTTTATCATTTTAATGGATATGCACCGGTGTAAAACTATTTTACATTGACATTCAATCAATGTTTGCCACACAAGAGAGAGTTACATTCATTTTTTATTTTAATTAAAATAAAAACATATTTGCTTATTTTGCAGAACTCAATTGGATGTTAGTGCATATCAATTAAATTCTTATTTATTTGTGATTTTTACCCCTATTTAGTAAATGCTACATCATTTAATTTTTGTTCTATGGTAGTGATGTCCCTGACCACAAATGTATTATTTTTTACCTTAGAGGGATACGTGATGTCTACACCAGTTTTTAAATGCATTTGTGCTGCTACCCATAAAAAAATAATTTACATGTGCCTGTATAATAATTCAGTCATTATTAAATAAATGAAAACAATAGATAAAAATCCATCTTTACCATAGAGACCATAGATAAATAATAGAAATAAAAGCTAAGAATTAATGAAATGCTAACTTTAAAGAAGAAGGCTGGATTCAAATATGTAAAATTGGATAGAAATATACAAATGATACAAAAAAATATTCTCTTCCTAAGCTACTAAGTACTAACTAAGTCCAAACTGAAATGTTATCTTTCTTGACACACTCACTCATTGAAAAAGACTAACCGAAACAGAACTTGTAAGGAACTCTTAATAGGGTTGAATACTCCTCTCCACAGTTTGCAAAGTATCATAAACAAATAAGATAAAGATGCACTTTGCTTAATCACCCTTCCATTCGACTGATTGCCTTCAGATTTGTTCATTCTAATTATAGTCCAAACCTAGCAAACATGTTCTGCAAACAAACAGTTGAATCTCAGAAATTGAAGTAGAAAATAAAAAAAGGAATTAGAAAATGTTCCTCCATCCACACCAATCATCTGATCAAGCGCGCGCCACTTTAAACTGAGATCATATTGGCTTTAACAAATAGACAAAAAATGAATAACTACATGTTGATCTTATAAGATAAAGTATTTGAGACATGTCTCGTTTTGCCAACCATGTTGGCTTACAAATGAGACAGGTTCTTATGCATTAGCCACTGTTCAATACACTCAGTACGGTAAACATGCCTGCAACGGAGGGATCCGATATCATCTCATTCATTAGAGTCTTATAAAACCCTTTGCACATGCATTGCAGAAGGACAAAGAAATCACAACCTATCATATTAACTGGTTTAAATGAATATTTCTTCTATTTCAGAAGTTTCATCATGGAAGATTGAACATCAATTGCACTTCACTTCAACCTGGTTGAATAAAAGGGAGGATTTCAGCTTTGAGGCATGGAATTGTGAATCGGTACATGACACATTCCACGACATTGGAAAAATAAAACGAAACCAAAAGAAGAAACAATGGAAAAATAAAAGATACTCTTTTTTGAAACCAAAACTTGACTTGCAAGGACTCTAATCCAGCTCATAGCTCAACTCTTTTCTATGCTTTTCATTAGGATATGGACACTGCTTCAAATAGCTGAAAAGAAGAAGTTCAAGAAATGCAAAATTAAATAAAAAAAACTAAGCAACCAAACATATTACGTTACAGAGAATTAGTATCAGCTAAAAATATTGTGCAATGAAGACAGTGATATGGAAGCTTTTCTCTTATAAATTAAAAAGTCCCTTATGTGATTTTCATTTAAACCCATAATGAGAACCATATTAAGTGATCTCAATGGGAAAAACAATAAGTTGTAGTTCACTCAAGATTAGATGGAGATTTCTTCTTATAATAAAGAATTGATTTCAATGTATAAGACAACAGTGCAAACTTAATCTGCTAAATATTACATACATGTGCAACCATGATAATTCTGCTAAATATATAATCAACCTGATTACAACTGATAGCTTTAGTGATTGGATATCCTAAGCCCACAAAAGAAAGAAAGTTGAGAAAACATGAAAACTTGATACAATTTATAGTTTTTCTATATCTTGGTACACTTTACAGCTTTGTGAAGTTGGATATACCTGCAGTCCATGAAATATTTCCTGCATTGAAAGCTTAGGAGCAACATCCACAAACCCAGCCTCCTCACAAAAGTGTCAGAAAAGCATGTTTTTGGAGCGTAATCAGTGGACCAAGATTCTTGACCATAAGAGATGGATAAGGTAGTTAATAAAGAAGTTTACCTGATAAACTCCAGG
This sequence comes from Lotus japonicus, assembly GCF_012489685.1. Taxonomy (NCBI): domain Eukaryota; kingdom Viridiplantae; phylum Streptophyta; class Magnoliopsida; order Fabales; family Fabaceae; genus Lotus; species Lotus japonicus. The sequence continues at coordinate 62,960,101 of NC_080042.1, forward strand.
ACCCCCACTTCCTGATCATCTCCACTTGTGTTCATTGCATACAGCAGAGGAGCGGAACATGTATAAAACGATAGTAAGGGAAAATAGGTTTTTTTAATGAGATAATAGAAAAATAAATATAGAAGTAAATGGCATTACCTAAAGGCACAAAGATGTAAATCAAAGAAACAGAAAGCAAACCTTTTTGTCCAGCGAAATCTTGCCATTAAACATTCATCCACCATTGTTTGGTCTTACTCCGACAACTCCACCTGTCTCAGCGTCAAGTACGAAATGAGATCAAATGTAACCATAACACATAACATGCACCAAAACAACACCAACACATGATTTCTCATCAACATGAATAATATATATCAGAACTAACTAAAAGGCAGGGAGAAAAAGAGACATCCTTAAACAATCAGACTTCAGAGAGAATGGAAGGAGTGAGGAGTTTGTATTTGGGTGCTTCAGTGATAAGCTTGTCATAGCTGGCTTGATCCTTTTTCTTTCCCTTGCTCAGATGGAAAAGCTAAGGTTTGCTTACAGGAAAGGGAAGTTAAAACGACCATTTTAATGTCTCTTTTAACAACTTGGTCAAATTTTTTCTCACTTCATTTTAACCCATAATATCAATAATTATGACATCTTCAACGTACTAAAAGATTTTAAAACCCAAAATTGGTGTTTTCAATTAAATCAATTGTTGTTCAACAGGTTATCAAAAGTTAGACTATAATCAACTGATAAGCTTTCAAAACACAAGTATTGAAGGTAGGTAATCGCCATAATCAAGGAGACTGGCTCGTCATGAAGCTTATTAACCTTATCCTCAGGCTCCTTTTCTTCACTTTCATTAACAGGGCTTTCCTTGTTTCCATCTGCTGCCTCTTTTTCCTCGACTGCAGGCTTCTCATCACCCAAATTCTTTTTAGCATCATTCACCACTTCCTCAGTCACCCTAAAACATAATATAAAAAGGAAAGAGCGTGTAAACAATTGACTACCAATTGAAAGCCAAACAATATTCCACAGGAATCATGCTCTAAACTTTATAATTACTATTAAAATTATGGAAACAGATTAGCTTACTGAGTAATTTCATCAGACTGTGTTCCCCAGTTACCACGTCCAACACCTTCACGTTTGAACCCACTTCTGCAAGAGGAACAATCTCAACATAGATTGATATAAAGTTGAAAGAATGAAATTATTTGTAATAAGGAATTGATGTTACCCTCGTTCGGTGCCACTATGGCGTTCAAATGTTCTCCGTGGCGTCCATCTTCACCTTCTCGTTGGACGGCTGCGAAGGTGTTAGAGACCATGGATGAGAAGGAGGTGGAAAACGGGCTATGTTATTAAAAGTGCTGCAAGAATGAAAACGGTTAAACGGACGACTCGAGAAGGTGGAAATATGAAAATGGAAGGAAAACCAAAACGTCAAGTAGATCAAGATTGCTGGTCGATTTCAAAGGTCTAGATTTGATCCTTAACTTATAACTTATTGTAAATCAACGGTTGAGATTGAATCTAAATGAAATAAAAGACATTTTGACTAAAATAACCATGACCAAACTTCATAGTCTTTGAAATTATTTATTAATTGACAGATTTACCCCCAAGGCTGCAAAAACTCTCCCTTTATATAGTTTATAGATAGATAGATATCATTCCAACAAATTGTATCAAAGACATCAAGTATTAATTTGGATGTAGTGGTTAGGTATGTTATGTGGGCTTTGGACCGGTGTATGGAGTAGAATGTTTGACTATTTGTTTTTGGTCTCGTTACAACCAATATCTCTTTTTACTTCCATGCAAAACTCTGAGCTCAGAACGAGTCTCCAATTCTATTTCGAGTTTCTTCTCCTCTTTTATGAGTTTCTCCGCATCATTTAGCCACTCCACAACATCATTGACTTTTTCCGTTTCTTTTGTCGCGTCAACATGTTCCAGCACAAGATCTCGGTTTGAAATTAGCTTCTCCTTTTCAATGCCCAATTTTTTAAAGACTGTTCAAGACAAAATTGCATACATTGCTCGCCATATAACTCCTGCAGCTGCATCGACGACGATCGACACATGAAGTAAACTTACGATAGTGTAGGAATCCATTGAAGCAAAAATATATATCGTGAAAAGTAATCATTTTGACAAGTAGTGTTTTTATGCAACAAATGAAAACAAAATGAATCAATTAAAGTGCAAGATAAAAAAAGGAACAAACCAAAGAAAATGCATATATAATTATGAACAATGTAAATATGTGTGTGTGCATATATAAATATATGTGTGTTCCTGTATGATAGCTTAAGTTGATAGAATAATGACATTTAAATGATTTTTACTAACGGTTTTGTGTTTCTCCACCGTTAGAAATCTTTGTGTTAATGGCCATTGATATCCTTTTAACCTCCTTGGCTACGTTACTCCTTGGCTACGTTACTAAGTGTTCAATGGTTTTAAAACTATCTTTTTATATATAAAGCTATTGGAAGGAAATGCTTTGTAGGATTATAGTACAAGATATACGGCCATATTGTAAGAAAGAGTTTAGAAATATGATCATGATCGAGCCTTTCTTTTTCCCTTCTGATTCTGAGCATTATTGTAGAGACTCCAGCATGTGTAGGTTCTGAGTGCACAATACCTTACATGCGACTGCGTTAACCTTGGGGAGCAAACCCGGCAATAGATTGCACCGGAGGTCTGTCGAAATTTTGCTTTCAAGGCAAGTGGTTCGTCCACGACGCAGTCTTCCTTCCTACTATTTCCAACAATTTGAAAGCAAAATTTTGTTCGTGCCGATGGCGATGATGCTACTGCTAAAAAAAAGTTAGGAAAAGAGAGGCAAATCGCTTAAAAGATAAGTATCTATATTCTCTATGCCTTTTTGTTTATGCTAACAATGTCGAATGTTATTAGAATTCAATTATCTACATTTTGGGTGTTTTGGTGGACTCTATTTATCGATTTTTATAAAGAAGTGATATTCATATTTTTTCTTACATGAGAATTTTGGTAGTGCTTGTTTTTCCTAATAATAATAAAAAAAATTGATTGATGTCATATTGCTTAGTTCTGACATGTATGATAATATGTGAATGAAAACTATTTTAAATGTTTATTATATTCCTAATATAGTTTCTAATGAAATTTGTGAAAATTCACTAAGGAGTGTACAATGGTTTTCTCATACTTGAAATTCATTAAACTGTGGGGGTATTTGACGAAAGTAGAAATACCATATCTTAAAGATTTTTGGAGGTAAGGGTACTTGTTGTATTGGTTATGCTCATGATGGTGTTGCCTATAAATTTTTGAGATTGAAGATGATATTATTTTTGAATCTAGAGATCTTCAGTTTTATGAATGATATATTCGTGCTTGTGTTTATGGTTCACAAGAAGCAATTTGAGTTACTAGCAACAATACTTACAATAGAGAGTATGATTACATGTCAGATTTTTGTTGTTAAGAAATTGATTAAAAATCGTTTGGTTCTCTTTGAGTATGTTAGAAGTGAACGAAGTCTTGTTGATCGTCTTGCTAAAGGATTGACAAGAAAGTTGTCTTGGATAAGTCGAGGAGGATGAACCTTAAGCCCTGACAAAGAGGAAAATATGGTGGATACCCATTTGTTGGTCAAACTAAGCCGTATGATTACTTGTATGCATTACATTTTCATCCTTATGACGAGAGGTAATGCTATTTTTTATAGACACATAGCTAACCGCGACAGTTCTTTCGAGATGCATCTAATGTATCTATTATAAAGTGCTTTTGAGATGCACTTGATGGTTTTTGAAAGAAATACATAGCCAATTTTGGTGGTGCTATTGAGACGCACTTGATGTATTCGAGATAAAGTGCTTTATAGACGCACTTGATATAATTATAAAGATACATAGCCATTTGTGGTGGTGCTATTGAGACGCACTTGATGTATCATGACAAAGTGTTATTGAGACGCACTTGATGTATAAAGACAAAGTGCTTTTGAGACGCACTGGATGTGTATGTGATAAAGTCTTTTTGAGATACACTTGATGTGTTTGAAGAGATACATAGGGATCTTCGATATGCTATTGAGAAGCACCTGTTATATCTATGTAATAAAGTGCTTTTGAGACGCACTTGATATATTTTGAAATAGATTATAAATAAAGTTTATTCAAAGCTGCAAAAGTGCTATGTGAGATGCACTTAAATGCTTATAAGACACATTTGAAATCTATGTGAATAAATATGTGAGTGGAGATGGTAAAAGCCGTTGTCTATGAAAGACTTGAGAAATCTTTCTAAAACACTCACATGTATCCCAAGGTTCGGAAAATGACTTTAATACTCTATCGCGAAGCCTCTACATTTTAAAGTTATGGTGTGTGCAGTGGGGGTTCCAACCAAGTCAAACTAGTTCAAGATTCGTTCACTTTTTTGACAAAAGTTGTTGCCTCACTTCACTACGTGTTAATTCAATCCTTTGGACATTAACACTTAAGCACAAAAAATTAACTTTCTTTGCTCAGAATTCTTAAAAATCATTTACTTGCCATTAGTGGGGGATTGATAGAATAATGACATTTAAATGATTTTTACTAACGGTTTTGTGTTTCTCCACCGTTAGAAATCTTTGTGTTAATGGCCATTGATATCCTTTTAACCTCCTTGGCTACGTTACTCCTTGGCTACGTTACTAAGTGTTCAATGGTTTTAAAACTATCTTTTTATATATAAAGCTATTGGAAGGAAATGCTTTGTAGGATTATAGTACAAGATATACGGCCATATTGTAAGAAAGAGTTTAGAAATGTTCTGGGAATGAACATTGAAGGAAAGGATAATACCTAGAGAGTGGAAGAATGTGCTAAAGAGAGAATGGGAATGACAGAGAGAGTGCTGAATTTCATGTGTTATTTCATAAAATGAGCAAAAGTCCCTTACAATTGATATCTACCTCCTATTTATAGGGCTTGGGTACTACTCATTGGGCCAATTGGGCCTCTGAAGTTGAGGCCCAATTTAAGGCCAGGCACTCGCCTTTGGGCGGGCTGAACCCTGGGCGTCGCCCCTCTAGGGGCTCGCCCAGTCCACTAGTCCACAAGACACCGAGCTCGAAGTATGAGAGCTAAGTGTGTCTTTTAAATGCTTTTACATGCAACCTATGGTGCACTGGAATCTAAGCTGCCAACATGGCTTGAGAAAAAAGAAGAAAACTACGTCGCCAACATGGCGTAAGCAAAAGGAAACAAGCATCTTTAGCCGCCCAGTCCACTGGCCTTGGCGAGCAACCCAGCCCGTCAAGTCCACAAGCGGCGGGAACGATCGTTTTGTACTGACGATTAGTCGGAGTAGGCGCGCGCCCTTCGTCGGCGAGCTAGGTGACAGGTGTTAATCATGTACTGATCGTCCAAGTGTTAGGCGATGGCATTTAGTCTTCATGGTGGCGGGGCCTTTCGCGCTTTCCCTTTTTTCAAAAACCTTTAAAATCTCTAACTGCCCCATGTGATACGTCAGTTACATCAGTTTCCCCCTTTCTCCGCAACCGTCACCTCACTCCTCATAACTTGTCCAATCATGCGCCGTAACTCCCCATCACACGCGTCCCATTTCCCAAAAGCCATAATGACTTCCAACCTTCCACACGCGTCCAACACGCGTCACCCTTCCAGCTTCCCCCCTTTGCCTATAAAAACCCTTCTTCCCTACAATCATCCCTTTCCGAGACCTCTCTTTACTTCTCTAATCGCTTACCAAGCTCCCTCTTCCAACTTCCGCTCTGATGCCGTCGCCTTTCACCCCTTCCGCTACCCACTCTTCACATCCTTGCCCGGTGAGTCCTTGTTCCCTTATCTCTGCATCTTATCTCTACTCGTCTTTTCCTTTTCCTCATTTCATTGTCAAGGATGGCTTCAAACCCTAACTCCCCTAATCACACCTCTTCTTCTTCTGGGAGCGACCCTGCCTCTACCGCAGCCGGCGGCCTCCGTTTAGAGGTCCCTGAGATCCCTCTTTACAGACTAAAAACTTTCGCGACTCTGCCCCTTCCAGTTCAGAGGGCACCCACCCACGAGGCTATAGACCAACCCTCCGTTTTCCAGGATAGTGATCTTATCGTGGAATTCGTGAGCAACCTTGGTGGTTTGTCTGACGATGACGAAATGAACGCCAAACTCAGGATTTGGCCCTGCAGTGCTGAGGACCGCCCCTGGCTTCATAAGATCAACGGCGACGTAAAGAGATCCCATTTTTTCTTCGCGTATGAATATATGTTTGGCGAGCTTGGAGTCATGCTTCCCTTTTCGCCCTTTGTTCAAGCCGTCCTCCGCGATATCAACGCGGCTCCTTGTCAACTCCACCCCAACGCCTGGGCCTTCATCTGGTGCTTTGAAATCTTGTGCGCCGCTGTTGGCACCGCCCCATCTCCCACCAGCTTCTTCTACCTCTACGATGCTGACTCCAAGTCCATCAAAAATAGAGGATGGATTTCTTTAAAGGCCCGAGCCGGCCGTAAGTGCTTGAACCCTCATAAAAGTAACGTGAAGTCCTCCTTTGCCCGGAGATACTTCCGTGTGGCGGTTCACCCCGCCTATCCAGAAAGATGCACCCAGCGCGTAGAAGACAAGCAAGGGTCTCCTCCTTGGTTTCATTAATACCCCAGCTCAAAACTTCTTTTTCTATGGCGTCACGGTTGAGGCCGGTAAGTAAGAACTCTGAAGGTTCAATGGCGTTGGGAAGCATATTGTAGTAGCTAGAAGAGCTGCCCTCGTTGCCAGGAGCTCTCTCGATCCGGGCTGCTTCAAAGGTAGTGGCGGCATCAGGAGAGGATCTTTCCTCTTGATGAGGCGGGGGAGACATGGAGCGCCCATCATTCGTTGGAGGCGGGCTAGGAGGTGCGACTTGGCGAGGGGGAGACTTGGGGGTTTCTTTTTCTTTTTCTTTCTCCCCGGCGGGAGCATTGGAAGACGCGGCAGCGGTTGTGGCGTTGATGGCGGCAAGCTTCTCAACAGCTGAGGGTTGAGAAGTCTTGGTGGTGGTGCCAGCAGTTGATGACTGGCCAGCAGTTGCGGGTGTGGCGCCTACAGTAGTGGACTTGGAGGCGGCAACAGTGGCTGTATCACTGGCAGCAGAATTGGGAGCTGTGACGGTGGCAGACTCGGTGGCCGTGGCGGCGGAAACATTGGCGGAGGCTTTGGCAACATTCTTACCTGGACACAGCGGCAGTGGTGGGTTGAGCGCCGGGGTTGGAGGAGCCGGCGACTGCAGATCCTGGGGCGACAGAAGAGACTTTAACTAACCTCCTCCTTCTGGGGACTTGGGCGCCCTCGGTTTGGTTCTCAGCACCGCCCCGTTTTTTCCCGTCGCCCTCAGTGTTGAACTTTGGAGAGAAACGGGCCATTTTCCTCTCGCGGGCTTTCAGGAGCTCGACGTTGGTGAAGTTCATATCTTCTGCAAGAATAAAAAAAAAGAGGGGGTCAGTAATAACATAGGGGGTAAGAAAGAAAATGTCGATGATAAAAGTAAACTATAAGTGACCTAAGTATTTGGGTGTCCTTGAGAGGCGAGCGCCCTCAAGGACTGTTGAGCAGTCAAGGATAGGAAGCGGGGCGAGGAGATTCAAAAAGGCTTTGCCGTTGGCAGACAAAGATTCTTCTGAAGGATCGGTAATCCCATTGGGCTTCTCCGTCCAATAAAGGGGAAAAAGGGCAGTCCCGTCCCTAAGGGTGAAGGCTTCTGGATAGGCGGGGTGAACCGCCACACGGAAGTATCTCCGGGCAAAGGAGGACTTCACGTTACTTTTATGAGGGTTCAAGCACTTACGGCCGGCTCGGGCCTTTAAAGAAATCCATCCTCTATTTTTGATGGACTTGGAGTCAGCATCGTAGAGGTAGAAGAAGCTGGTGGGAGATGGGGCGGTGCCAACAGCGGCGCACAAGATTTCAAAGCACCGGATGAAGGCCCAGGCGTTGGGGTGGAGTTGACAAGGAGCCGCGTTGATATCGCGGAGGACGGCTTGAACGAAGGGCGCCAGCTGCGGTAGAGGCAGGGTCGCTCCCAGAAGAAGAAGAGGTGTGATTAGGGGAGTTAGGGTTTGAAGCCATCCTTGACAATGAAATGAGGAAAAGGAAAAGATGAGTAGAGATAAGATGCAGAGATAAGGGAACAAGGACTCACCGGGCAAGGATGTGAAGAGTGTGTAGCGGAAAGGGTGAAAGGCGACGGCACCAGAGCGGAAGTTGGAAGAGGGAGCTTGGTAAGCGATTAGAGAAGTAAAGAGAGGTCTCGGAAAGGGATGATTGTAGGGAAGAAGGGTTATTATAGGCAAAGGGGGGAAGCTGGAAGGGTGACGCGTGTTGGACGCGTGTGGAAGGTTGGAAGTCATTATGGCTTTTGGGAAATGGGACGCGTGTGATGGGGAGTTACGGCGCATGATTGGACAAGTTATGAGGAGTGAGGTGACGGTTGCGGAGAAAGGGGGAATTTGACGTAACTGACGTATCACATGGGGCAGTTAGAGATTTGAAAGGTTTTTGAAAAAAGGGAAAGCGCGAAAGGCCCCGCCACCATGAAGACTAAATGCCATCGCCTAACAAATGGTGTCGCCAATGGAGTTTAGTCGCCCGCCAAGGGCATCGCCAGCTAACACTTGGACGATCAGTACATGATTAACACCTGTCACCTAGCTAGCCGACGAAGGGCGCACGCCTACTCCGACTAATCGTCAGTACAAAACGATCGTTCCCTCCGCCTGTGGACTTGTGGACTTGACGGGCTGGGTTGCTCGCCGAGACCAGTGGACTGGGCGATGCTTGTGTCCTTTTGCTTACGCCATGTTGGCGACGTAGTTTTCTTCTTTTTTCTCAAGCCATGTTGGCAGCTTAGATTCCAGTGCACCATAGGATGCATGTAAAAGCATTTAAAAGACACACTTAGCTCTCATACTTCGAGCTCGGTGTCTTGTGGACTAGTGGACTGGGCAAGCCCCTAGAGGGGCGACGCCCAGGGTTCAGCCCGCCCAAAGGCGAGTGCCTGGCCTTAAATTGGGCCTCAACTTCATAGGCCCAATTGGCCCAATGGGTAGTACCCAAGCCCTATAAATAGGAGGTAGATACCAATTGTAAAGGACTTTTGCTCATTTTATGAAATAACACATGAAATTCAGCACTCTCTCTCTCATTCTCATTCTTTCTTTGGCACATTCTTCCACTCTCTAGGTACTATCCTTTCCTTCAATGTTCATTCCCAGAACAATGATCATGATCAAGCCTTTCTTTTTCCTTTCTGATTCTGAGCATTGTTGTAGAGACTCCAGCATGTGTAGGTTCTGAGTGCACAATACCTTATATGCGACTGTGTTAACCTTGGGGAGCAAACCCGGCAATAGATTGCACCGGAGGTCTGTCGGAATTTTGCTTTCAAGGCAGTGGTTCGTCCACGACGCAATCTTCCTTCCTACTATTTCCAGCATAAGTGGTAGGAGCTGGGGGACATATGAGTTGGATAGGGGTGGTCCTTGAATCGATTCCTGACAAATACAATTTATCTTTCCGATGTATAAAAAAGAAAAAAATATATGTGTATGTGCGTGTGCGTGTAATTAGGTGATGACTCACATGACACTTAAAGAGAAGATTATTGAGTTTGAAACCGAGTCCACCATATTCTTGAGTCGGAGACATTGTAAGAAAATAGTACTCCCTCCGGTCCTATTTATAAGCATGAAAGAGAAGAAAAACCTTGGTCCTTTTTATAAGAACCAAATGAAAGTTTGAGCTATATTAATTAATTTTTTCCAATGATGCCCTTATTAATTCTAACTTGTAAAATGTGTCTCATTAATTATTTTCTCTCTTTCCCACTTTCCAACACTAATAACAAAGGGTAATTTTGGAAGTTTATTTTGATTTAAGACAAATTTAATGCATTTTATCTAGTTTAACTAAATTTCTTAAACTATGTGAATTTTTTTTTTTGTTGCTTATAAATAGGACCGGAGGGAGTACATGAGATGAGACACCCTTCATCTGAAATTGGAAATTGGAAATCACATCATGGACCAAAATCAATTTTAACAAATTTTATGGGGACTAAAAAAATATTTAACTGGAAGGTCCACCGCAGCACATCAGTGCACTCGCACGCAGCCTGTTTTGCCCCCTTAAACCCTTTACGCTTCTTCCTCCATTGTTACTTCTCACATCGATTGTCCCAAATGCCAACTCTTGATTCCGCCGCCAGAATGCTAGGGGAGCTCCGACGCGCCGCCGCAGTATCCTGTGGATGTGCCAGCTCCGGCCATGTTCTCACAGTTAGGCATTTCAGCTCCGCCGCCGCCGCTGTTTCCTCTGCTACTGATTCCGACCCGGCACGTTCATCTTCCTCCGATTCAAAGGGTATGCACTGATTCAGATTCTTTTGATGGATTCTCCATGTGGGTCAATCTGGTTTTTTGCAATGCTGAAGGCACTCGCATAAAAAATCGATCTTTTTTCTATGATCATTGATGGGTTTTTTTTTTAATATCAAAGGAAAAGCGTCTAAATGGTTGCTGTTTCTACCTGGGGTGATGACATTTGGCCTTGGGACCTGGCAGTTTTTTAGAAGAGAAGAAAAGGTTGGTATGTTTTTGGCATTAGATTCATGATAAGCAGGAAAACTATAGTTGCCAACAGTTGTTTTTCACATGCTCGAACACATGGAATTTAGTACCACTGATTTTGAAATAAAGGTGTGAATTGTGTTGTTTGATACTTAAGTGAGTTGTGTAAGAGAAAATTATGTGAATGTAACATCACCGAATAGTTATAGTGTACCTATGTGAATAAGGAAAAAAATTGTGCTTAATGATGAGGATCAAGTACAGGGTTCAGTCCACAAGCTTAGTGGATTATGGTCTCAAAATTAAATTTTCTGTGCTACTGCAATTCATCCTTGGACATATGTGCTGATCCGTGATCTTTCTCTAAACTCTTATGGGGGGTGAATACTTGTATGTATCAATTTTTTGTGATCGTCCATATTGTGAGATTTTGAATCAATTTAGGTTGATATTAGTGATCTAGGAAACTTGTGCAAGTTTGATGCAGGCTTGTTAATAGCGTGCTATAGCGGCGCAATAGCCTATAGTGTAGCGCCCTAGGGGTTCACTGCTACTCCACTATTCACCGCTATTTGCCGCTATAGCGCCGCAATAGCGCTCGAAATAGCGTTTTTTGGGCTTGCCGCTACACTACGCTATCCGCCATTAACAACCCTGGTTTGATGTACTAAGAACTTATAATATTTCAGCATTTTGCTCTTCACCCTTTGAATTTTCTGATATTACCTCTTTGTGTCACTCATCTTTATGTCTTAAACCATCAAGGAGATTCTAATCATAGGCTCATGTTTTGGATTATTGCCTTCTTCATTTCCATTCTGAACCATACATGGATGGCTTAAAGACATAATATTATTAGAATTTTATTACGTTATAATAGTTTACTACTAGGTAATTTATATTGGATAATGGGGATATAAGGTAGCAGGTGTTGATACCACTCATGTTACAACCTTTTTGTTCTAAATATTCTGTAAATAAATTTAAGGTTGAGTTTATTTATATTAAGTTTTTAGATTCCATGTTTATGTATTCGCTGTGCAGATTAGCTCATTGAAAATCCCTTCCATCTTACCATGATACAGATTAAAATGTTGGAGTATCGTGAGAAGAGATTGCAAATGGAACCATTGAATTTCAGTAGTGCTTATCCATCAAATGAGGAATTAGATTCTGTAGAATTCAGAAAGGTTGTTTTCAAAGGAGTTTTTGATGATAAAAAATCAATCTTTGTTGGACCACGTTCAAGAAGCATTTCAGGAGTTACTGAAAATGGCTACTATGTTATAACACCTCTTATGCCAGTTCATAATTATCCTAACAGGTAAAGCATAATTATTCATAGCTTTCTCGATGAAAGTCACACAAGAAGTCATTAGAATTTTTTTATTGCTGACATTGCATTGTAACTTTGTTTATTATTAGTTTAAATATAACCAAATTCGAATTTGAAACTTATATATTACTTCATCATTGGAGACTAGAGCAATAAAAGTTTTCACTTTCAGTAGGTGTTCTAAATAGATGGCATTGTTCCTTGACATTACGTCCTGTTTAGAACATTTGTTCAAATTACAAAGGATGAAAACTTCAGTATAATTTTATTCAAACTGTTGCTCATGATGTTCAATAGTACTATTTATTGTGAAATGGATGTTTACTATATACCAACTTTTACTTTATAATGATCTTTATTGTTTTGAAACTGTGATAAGTACAGAAATATATAGAGTAATAGTCACACAAATCCTGGATGTTCGAGAGCCAGTTCTCTCCCAATATCTTGACTACAGAATTCCTGAATGCCTTAAACAATCAGTCTTGTTCCCTATTTATAACAGATCCTTATCATTTAATTTTAAAATATAATGACTGTTCATAACTACTCCTAACAGACACATCTGTTCAGGCCTAACTGCCATGCCCATAACTGCTCAGCAACTGATGTGCACGTTTCTGTGTAACTGTCATGCCTGTTCCCGATCCAGAGTCCAGGTTTGTTGGGTATTACCCCTTGGGTTGCACCTGTTGGGTCGCTCTCCCCTGTATCAGCCATGGTGGGTTGCGCCTCCTATCAATACCCCGCCCTAGAAGATCCACCTTGTCCTCAAGGTGAAAATCAGGAAAACGTGACTGGTGGCTTTGGCAGTGGTCTTCGAGTCACCTTGTTCGACGTCAACTGCCATTGCTGCATCTGCAAGAGGGCGCTCATCCTTGCCTCCGTCTTTGATGTGAACTCCGCTTTTTCCATCGCATGCATTCCCTGGTCGGGCGGTTCTGGAGGGGGTCGCCTGACTTGACTTTTTGGACATTCTTGGCCTCTACTGCACTGGCCTTCTGGCTTTGCATTCTGGGTTTCTCTGCCACCAAAATTTCTCTTTTCTGCTTGATCTTGCTGCTCCAACCAACTGTACGCATCATATTCCCCACCATAGAGAGGAATCTCCAATTTGCGCCTATCTTCTTCTAAGGTTGCGCCTAGATTTCCCTTTTCTCCTCATGTGTGCATTGCTTGTTTCCTTCTTATGTAAACTTTGGTGATTGGTGCCCTCCTTCCGTTATCTTCCATCACAAGAACTTTGAGGCCTGCAAAGTTTGTAGTTCCATGAGTTACTGGAACTTTAGGTACAAATGGTAGTTTAAACTCATTTGACCAGTCTGGGATCCCAAGTTTTACGGCGAAGGTGACTGCACATCCTTTACCAATGCCTTCGCTTCCAATCCAAATACCCCCTTCCATGAGATTTACAAACATCCTACGAATTGAAAGGCCGAGTCCACTTCCAGCAGAATTTCTTGTTGCTGGTGATCAGCTTTGTGCAAACTTAGTAAGTAACTTTGGGATATCTTGTGGATTAATTCCTGATCCTGAATCTTTTACCTGCACTCGCAGATAAAAGTGTCCATCACTTGGCACTGGTAGGAAGGTAGGAGTTCTGGTATCCCTGAAGGATTCAGCCTTTGCAACAAAAGTGGTAATGGAAACTGGCATCTTCAAGCTGTGAAAGATCCAAAACGTCATCATTCAAAGTAGCCACACAAATCCTTGATGTTCGAGAGCCCGTTCTCTCCCAATATCTAGACTACAGAGTTCCTGAATGCCTTAAACAATCAGTCTTGTTCCCTATTTATACCAGATCCTAATTATTTATTTTTAAAATATAATAACAGTTCATAACTACTCCTAGCACACATCTGTTCAGGCCTAACTGCCATAACTGCTCAGCAACTGATGTGCCTGTTCATGTGTAACTGTTGTACCTGTTCACGTTCCAGGGTCCGGGTTTGTTGGGTCGCTCGCACCGCCTATCAAACTATGCCATACCAATCTTCATTACTTCTGAATGAACTTTAAGCTTTTCCTTTTGGGGAAAGATTAATATTCACATCTTGTTGCCCAATACGTATATAAATATCCCTGGGTGCTTTATGTCAACTGGGCCTGAATAAACGTTGCTAAACTTCTGAATTTTGAGGGCTTGGGATATATTGGATTTATTCTAACACGTTATAAGCTTTAATCTTTTTTTAAGGTACTCAACACTTTATAAGCTTGAAGTCCTAACATTTCTACTATAACATACCTATATCATATTATCATATCAACAATAAATTTTTCTTGATCTTAACCAATCAATTGCTAGTTTTGCATACTTCACTGCCACTGGTTTTTGGATTGAAAATATTATTATTTCTGAGTTTCAACACTTTTTATATTGTACATTGTTGTTTCTTCCAGTGTAGGTTTTCCAATTTTAGTCAATAGAGGTTGGGTTCCTCGCAGTTGGAAAGATAAATTTTTAGAGGATTCACAAGATGAACAGTTTGCGGATGAACTTCCTTTCCCTTCACAGGCTGATGGAACTAGATCTTGGTGGAGATTTTGGGCTAGAAAGCCTGTCATAATTGAGGTTCTCTCTCTCTCTCTCTCTCTGTAGTCATTTTCCCATTCATTGTTTCATACATAAAAATTGTGAATTCAAACTTATTTTGTCCAACTTACAGGATCAGGCCCCTTCTGTAACACCTATAGAAGTAGTCGGTGTAGTTCGTGGAAGTGAGAAGCCAAGCATATTTGTTCCACCAAATGATCCTGGGTCTTCCCAGTGGTTTTATGTTGATGTTCCTGGCATTGCCCGTGCCTGTGGCCTTCCAGAAAATACTATTTACGTTGAAGATATTAACGAGAATGTCAACCCGAGTAATCCTTACCCTGTTCCCAAGGATGTCAATACCTTGATTCGAAGTTCGGTTATGCCGCAGGACCACCTAAACTACATATTGACATGGTTTGCAACTTACTTTTCTCCCATTAGTTACTCCTTTCATGCATTGTAGTTGTATTATTGGTAGCCTTCCTTCTTTTAATTTGGCTTACTGTTACAGTCTTACTGTACCAGCTTTTGTATAATTAACAGATGCAATACTAATTAGTTTACTACCAAATGATGCTGCTGCCAATAAAGGATAAACAGCTTAATTAAGCGCTTATGACAATAAACGTTTATTGCTAAAACTTATTGAAATTGGCTGAAAAAAATGTTATATATTAGCATAAGCTCTTATTCATATGTTAATATGAATATAAGCTCAAAACAGCTGATAGGTAGGCCATAAGCTGTTTGCATAAGCTCTCCCAAACACTTGGATAAGCGCTTATGCTATAAGATAAGCTCAAATAAGCTCTTCCAAACGGGGCCTAGTTTTGTTGCTATACACTAAGATATTTCCTTGCTGCATAATGTGTGATTCCTCTTTTATTACTATGATTATTCAGTTTATCTTTGGTGTTCTATCAGATTTCTACAGCAAGCATTTTTCTGACATTTTCTCATTTGTATTTGAAATAGGTATTCACTTTCTGCAGCCGTTACTTTCATGGCTTTTAAGAGGCTCAGACAGAAAAGTAAGCGGAGATAGCAAAGACATTACTGTTACAGTTGAAATTTACAGGCACATACACCCTCATTTCGCATCTAGATATAACTATCTCTTTGGAGGATTGTCTTCCCTATCTTTTTCTTCAAATCTCAGTTTTCAAGAATCATTTTCAAGCATCTTCAGCTATTCAACTGAAGTCTTTTCAGAAAGGTACCCACCCACATAAAAAACAATGGTGAAGTGAAAGTGGAACAATATTTACTGAACAAAGTAATTTAATGGGGATATAATAGTGGATATTCATGATCTGAAAGGTTGATTTTTTATTAGAATTGCAAGTACTGTCTGTGGTTGTATAAGGATGTGATTATATTTGGATTTGTCTGTAAGGTTAGGAGGTTATGATATGCTTCAGTCTTACTGACTTATTGTTCAACTAAAATAAATGAGATCAAACTCTAGTCAAGCTTTTGAAGAGAAGCTCAACAGTATGGCATTGTGAGAAACTGTTTTACTTGCCAATAAATAATAATACTTGAACCTACACCGGTTCAAAGGTTCGATAGTTGAACCGTGGTCGGACTGATAATAGTTAAATAATATTAAAAATATTATTTACTGTAATATGTAATATATTTATTCAAGATGCTAAAAATTTTAGACTTATTAACTTTTAAGTTATTATAGGTTAATTTTATATCATGAGAATTAAATAATAAGGGTTGCAAATATTTTTTAAATTAAGAAACAAAAAAATCAAAGAAATTAATACTAAAATGTGGCCGGTTTAAATTTGTTTTCTTCACCGTTTCTTGACTGGTTTTCACTGTGTCTGGTTTTTCAATCACTAGTTCGACCCAATCCTTTCCTGGCTTGAAGGTCTAAGGCCTAATATGAATATGGAAAACTAGCTTACTCAAAATTATTGTCTAGAGTGCTCTTGCGAATAGAGAAAACTCATTGGTCAGCCCCCTATCGCCTTGTCGCTGACCGTGGGCGTATGATTAGTCTCACGGTCGTCGGCTGTGGGGATACATTAGTCAAGACAAAAAAAAAATCTAAGGTAGAGCATAAGTCTATAAACTTCCTTTAAACTAGGAATTTTTTAGCAGAGAGTATTTATTGTAATTTTTCATACAATGATGTTGTTGCTTAATTGTATGTATTAAAATTTCCAAGGAAGTCTTAAAAGGTTGGTTGAAAAACATAATAATAAAAGTAATTTATAGATATCTATTATCTAAGCACATAGAGATTAACTATCATTAAATATAAAACTAATTATGAACTAGCAAAATAGAGGGATATGATTACATGATTGTGTAAAATTTATTTACATTGTCATTGCATAGAAATTAATCTTCACATATATTATCTATGTGTATGCTTATAAAAAAAAATCTATGTATCAATATATTATAATATGTAAGTTCTAAAGTCCGTGCTACAACGTGGACTCTTTATCTGTGCTTTTGAGTTTTGAGATTAATGTTGCCAAATCAATATGTTTTGCATATGCGTCATGTAACTTTCTTTTCACTTTTCCCGTTCCAATATGATCAATATTTTTATGCATATACCAATATTATGACAAAGTATGGACACCACTAATATGAAAATCATCAAATTATTAATAATGCACCCTTTATTTCTTATTTAAAGGTTATTATCTCTCAAATTCACTCATCAAACATTAGTAATCATTCTAATTCCAAACATAACTTTTTCAATCTATCTATTATAAATTTTTAATATATAATGTCTAGATTCTAAAAAAGGTCATAATGTCGACTCTTTAGTTGTGCGATTAAAACTAGGGTTTTTGGTGCTGAACTTTAAGCGAGATTTGGTTTTCGTCCCTCACTGAAGTCAGAGCCGAGATAAGTCCCTAAACACAACGAAAATGTTTGGTTCTAGTCCCTGCCGGAGGGGTGGCGTTGACCACCACTTGTCACGGTTAGCCTACATGGTAGTGCCACGTCAATTAATGATACACGCGTGGAAATTTTTTCTTTTAAAATTTCCACTTGTCAGAGTTTGGCACACACTCTAGCACCTCTATGGAAGGAGTGTTGTTTTGTGGTAAGAAATAAAAAAAATAAAACAGAGCAATTTACTGATGCCTTATATAAACTTAGAACTGTTGGAAAGTAAGGAAGAAAAATTGCGTCATGAACGAACCACTGCTTGAAAAGAAAAATTCAGGCAGACCTCTGAAGCAATCTAGTGTCAGGTTCGCTCATCAAGGTTAACACAATCGCACGTAAAGTATTGTGCACTCAGAGCTTAAATGTGCTGAAATCTCTTCAACCATGCTCAGAAGATTCAACCATAAAAGGGATACACTATTTTATTTTCTTTTGTACCGGTAACAAAATGACAAAAAAAGAACTCTATATCATGTTCTCACCAATCCATACAAGATTTCGCCCATTAAAAAGATTGCAGTACATTTCAATATACTAATAATTGTGCTTATAATAAAACCATAATAAAGTTTAAGTTAAAAACCATTCAAAATTATAACCGTACTAAATAGATCAAAACTAAAACTGAAAAGCAATTGTTAAATGACAATAAATATATTGTTTCAGTAAGTATCCGATTAAAGAAATTAGATTTAAATAGTTTTCTTGAATGTCATTATTTCAACAAGAACTTCATTTATAAACAAGTGCACTGTACACACTAAATGTACTTCTTTTCTCGAACTAGAAGAACATTTTTGCATCATAGATAGATAAAATGTGAAATGTATGACAAATAAACCAAAGAGGAAGGGGAAGTATCCAACCAGAGAGTACCAATATATTGTTGAAAGGATGTTGCACAACTACAACAATATTTTTAACATGATAAAATTGTAATAAAATATTTCACTTAATTGCTTAAAAATTTGAAGTTGCTTACATATTGTTATACAAACGAGATTGGAGTTGCATAATAGAATCATAAATAAAAAGTGAGTTGCCACAAATTGTTCTGAATGAACCTTCAATGTAGACCTCAGGAGGGCCATGAATGTCTTCAAAATAATGAGTTACAACTTCAATAAACCTTTTTCTCACTTTCTTTATTCATATCCTCCTGTCATGTGTCATTGATAGCACACAATGTATTGAAGTTGGGGCTGCAAATTTATAATTCAAAAAAAAAACCCATTAGATTGAAGAATGAAAAACAAAAAATGAAAAATATAAATGAAAAATAAGTACATCATTTTGAAAGTTTCAACTTCGTCCCTTCTTAAAAAAAGAAAGAAATTAACTTTAACCTAATGCCATGAATGAAGTATATGTACAATATGTGACATGACGGTATTTTAGAAATTATTATAGTTTAGATTTTATACCAATATCATTCATGTATAGAAATAGAAAACACACTTCCAATTTAAGGAATCTGTAAACGTATGAATGTGCTTGAACCGGTGTGAATTAAAAAATCAAACCAAGAAGAACATCCAACATATATCATCTTTGTGAGGTCACCTTTAAGCTATATAGTAAACAAAGATAACCAAGTTCTGCACATAGTAACATGATCACACTTGTTTACTCAATACATTATCCATACTAAAATTTAATTTAGAGCAAATGAAACTAATATAAGTTGGATGTAGTAAAATTATAGTTTATTTTATTTTCAATATACAAATCTATCTATAGATATAAGAAATCTGTCCAAATTCACTAGTATGTATTACTTGCTCATAAACTTGTTTTCAACATTCACATCTAAATGTGTTATACTTTATGTTTTTATCTTGCATTTGAACTTTAAATAATTTATCGTCTTCTTAATTGATAACTATTTATTTTGTTCTTCCAAATATCCATGCTTTTATGCAGTGTCTCTGCTCATGATTTATTTAAAATGTTCTAAAGACCAACCTAATAAAAAATATTCAAATCATTATATCTACTTTACCTTTTGGAAAAATGTGTTCTTCTTCTAGCTTACAGTAAATAAATAAAATGAAATAAAATTCATCCAAATCAAAGTTTGTCCAACCATTAACAACAACCATTATATAAATAATACTATCAGTCAAAACTATCTTGAAAAATAATCACATAGTATCATAGATATATTCTTGTATGAAATGAAAAGGGATTTCAAGAATTATGATTTAACATAAATTCATATGAGTGATTTGTGTTGAAGAACTTAGGGTCTGTTTGGTGCGACGTATAGTATAAGGCCTGATAGTATAAGACCTGATAGTATTAGGCCTGATAGTATAAGCCCTGATAACTTTTTTATACTATCCAGCGTTTGGACATACTCTGTATAATTTACCATATCGTTTAAATTGATGCAATTTTATGTTTAATGAAGTATTGAATAATGGTATATAATAAAAATCAAATATGGAGATGATTATAACGGTGGTGGCGGTGGTGATGGAAGTAGTGGTAGGTTGGTGGTGGTGGTGGCAATGGTGGTAGGTTGGTGTTGGTGGCGGTGGTGGTGACAGTGGAGATAGGTTGGAGGTGGTGGTGGCAGTGATGGTGGTGGCGATGATAGGGTGGTGGTGGTGGTGGTGGTAAGGCGGTGGTGGAGGCAATGGTGGTGGTGGTGGCGATAGGGTGGTGGTTGTGGTGTCGGTGGTGGCAATAGAGTGGTGACGACGATTATGGTGGTGGTGGCGATAGGGTGGTGGTTGTGGTGTCGGTGGCGGCGGTAGGGCGGCGGCGGCGGCGGTGGTGGTGGCGGTGGCGGCAACACCGGTGGTGGCGGTGGTGGTGATCGGGTGGTGGCGGTGGTGGCAGCGATGGTGGTTGTGGTGTTGGCGACGATAGAGTGTGGTGGTGGTGGTAAGGCGGTGGCGGCTTAGTAAGGTGGCGGCGATGGTGGAGGGTGGAGGCAATGGTGGTGGTGGTGGTGGTGGTGGCGACGGTGATCGGGTGGTGGCGGTGGTGGTGGTGGTGGCGACGACGGTGATCGGGTGGAGGCAATGGTGGTGGTGGTGGTGGCGGCGACGGTGATCGGGTGACGGCGACGGTGGAGGGTGGAGGCAATGGTGGTGGTGGTGGTGGCGGTGACGGTGATCGGGTGGCGGCGGTGGTGGTGGTGGTGGCGGCGACGGTGATCGGGTGGTGGCGGTGGTGGTGCCAATGATGGTGTAAGTTGGCAGCAATAGAGGGTGGTGGTGATGGTGACTTATACATCACAACCTTATCATGCCTTATCCATCACTCACATGATGGATTAAATAATACGTCATTTTAACGTATAAGGGGACTTTGATGGATAAGCTTATACAATACAATGTCATCACCAAACAATGGATAAACTCATAATGTATTGTATAAGCTTATACTATCATGTCTAATACGGCGTGCCAAACGAGCCCTTACTCTCATTGAGGAGAAACCAAGGTTTCAACGTAATTCACGACAAAGGGCCAACATACTTTATCTGTAATCCTAGTTTTCTCTGCTCTATTGTCTCTCATATTGAAGAGTATTGCTTGATCTTCACGAGGATCTACCAATATCAGGGTATGACCATTGTAAACGAACAATGGAAATAGTTGATATTGAATATCGCCAGAGAGTTGAATTTGGAGATCCTGGTAACTAATCTTCAACAACTGAGTCCAAGAGTTTTCAACCCTAAATTCTTTCATCTGCCAAATAACAAAATGGGTTTTTTTTCAAACATGACAAAAGCACAGACAATCCATCAAAACTTGAACACTCGGCTCCACACAGGGAACCTCATCGATACCCTGAGGCAGTGAAAACTGGGTGTATGTCTCTGTACCCAGATCAAGCGAAAGAATTAAGATATTCTCAATAGTAATAACCTTTGGATCATAAAAAATAGTGGGATAATTATGAAGAACCATCCAGTTAAGAGTGCCACTCAAATTCACTCCATCATTTGGTTTCTCGTAATTATCTTGAAGAGTAATCACACCCACTGGTAAACTTTGGATGTCCCTCCAAAGATTATCACCCAAGGTGAAAACTTTCACTAGAGTTACCTGTGAGTCCTTGCCAGTTTTTATTTTACCATTCCCCAAATCAAAAAAACACCACCTTGTAAGTGTCGCTGGAATTATCATAACCAAAGGTAAACTTGGAAAAGTTGTGCTTAGCACGAAAATACCCAAACTTTTCAGATACAAACTTGGTTGCCGGGTTCCAAAAACAGAGCCAATGCTCTTTGCCCCAAATGTCCATAGAAAGGAAGTGTATGCAGATCAAGCCATTGGAAGAACCGATCAGCCATTTGAATACGAACCGTTGGTCCCTAAAGTGGTGGCAAGGGTCATTGGGTAGTGTGGTCAATGAGTTCTGAACTAAACGGCTTATGGGTAACGGTGTGAGATTGCAATTGCGGCGATTCATGTGATTTTTTGGGAACAACAATTGGGGGTTTTGTGCAACAGATCTGTGACAGTGCAATTTGATGAAGTTGGCATCAGAGGTGATACGAGAGTCCCAGATCTTACTCACGCACCTAAGTTTTATGAGGATTTTCACCGGAAGCCATGACAGGATCTCCGCAATGAGTTCGTGGGGAAGGGGCTGCTGGGACAACGACTTTGGTTGAGGAGGGATTTTCATGAGAGCGGAAAGTACAATTGGAGATAAACAGTGAGATCAGTAGAGTAGATAAGGTTGAAAATTGATCCTTAAGACAAACAAGTATACAACTATATAAACGCTTGTTTCTCCCTTTAGAAATAATACAAAATTAATAATTTAATTATAAAATATTATTTGATTTATTTATGTGTTATTAAGTAATGATATGATTAAATTATTTATTAAAAACTAAATAGATATTAATACTATCCAAATATACAAAAGGTACAATTTCAAAAAAATTAGCATTTTTAATCATATATGAATACTATTAAACGGATTTCTAAAAGTCAATCCACTATTAATTCTTTAATTAATATGTATTCAAATAATTTTACTACTATATATATAATTTTGGAATATATAAATATAGTTGATAATTTATGCATGAAGTAATTAGCAGTCATTCCTTTAAAAAAAGAGAGAAGTAAATAATTAATAACTTCTAAAAATATTATTTTTAATTCAAAAAAAAACCTTCTAAGATATAATTTTAAAATAAAATTAGTATTTAATATTTTTAGTAACAAATTTTAATACTTGAGATTAATATTGTATCGGTCAGGGTCCCCCGTGAGCCGGTTTTCCAACTCAGTGAAACGAACCTTCCTGCCGTCTACTGTGTAGCGCCGTCGCGCCGTCACAGACTCGCCGCGCCACGCCACGCCACGCCACGCCTCTCTTTGTTCGGAATCGCAGACGCAACCTCCATCTTCGTCAAGGTACACACTGACTTCATTGCTGTGAATTTTCTAACAATCTGTTTTGTGGTGATGTTTTGAACTTATCTGTGAGCTTCCATAGTAGTAAATCCTTGATTGTTATTTTTCTGATTAAGTGTTTCTGTGATTGTAATGATTTTGAATTTGCAGCACTGTATGGAGTGACTTGTTAATTTGTTAGCTTGTGACTGACTAGTTCGCTCAGTGACCTATTGATCCTATGTGTTTCTCATATTGATCACTGATTCCCCTTGTGTGACATTGCTTTCGACTCACGAATTCGACACCGTTGGTTGGTTAAGCTGAATTAAGCGTGTGAGAAGAAGTACAAGTGGGCACAGAAAGATGAATATATCTTTCATTGATGAATATTATGAATACAATCTCTAATTCTTATACTAGAGTAGTACAATAGGAATGAGAAATAGAAAGTAACAGAAGCTAGTTATTAGGAATAACTCACTTTAGCAAACTAACTACTATTACATAACAGTCCCCTTAGGATAGCTCAAGTGGTAGGAGCTGGGGGACATATGGGTAGGGTAGGGGGAGGTCCAGGGATCGATTCCTGGCGGGTGCAATTTATCTTTCCGATGTACCAAAACAAAAACTACTATTACATAACAACCTCATACTTTATCACACCCCCCTGCAAGCTCATGGAGGTTTAACTTCTTGAGGATCTCGAACCTTGAGCTTGGACTTTAGCTCCAAAAATCTTGTAGGAGAAAGAGCCTTAGTGAGAACATCAGCTACTTCAGAACAGGCTGGAACATGTTGATCAGTAATAGACTTGTTCAGAACATTTTTCAGAAAAAGAAGAGATCCAATTCTATATGCTTTGTGCGACGAGCATGCAAAACAGGATTATGAAAATGTGACACTGTGCTGAGATTATCACAAAATATAGAGGGAGTGGTGTGAAGAATGTGTGGCTCTTGAAGAAGTATTTACAGCCAAAGTATTTCTGCTGTAGCAACAACAGCTACACTACTATACTCTGCTTCGGTGAAGACCATGCAACAACTATATGTTTTCTAGAGTACCGTGATAGCAAATTAGGCCCAAGATAGCAAGAGGTGAACCTTCTATTATCCGGATCAAGGGCTATTATCCGCTGCTGGTCTAAGATGAATGCCATGGGAAAGATTCCCTTTCAAGTACCTGAGAATTCGTTTTACTGATTTCCAATGTGAATCCATAGGCTAGAGAACTGGGACACTGTTGACTGCATAACTAAGTTCAGGTCTTGTGATAGTTTCATGTTGAAGAGCTTCAACAATGGAGTGATAATTAGAAGGGTCATCAACATGATCTCTCAATATCTGTTTGTATGGACTTGATTTTAGTGTTTAGGTGAAGTTCAGCTGAGGCTTTGAATGTTTAAAAGCTGAAAGAGCCTCTGATTTTGATTTAAGAAGATAGAGCCATGTATGATGAAGAGGGCTGTGAGACAAAGTTGGCAAAACCATGATGTTGAACAACTTGTGTTTATGTGCTATTTCATTATATAATTCATGTCATAAATAAATGTAATTTTTAATTTTAATATTTTTTTTAAATTATTTATGATATCATTGCTTAGATGCTCCATTTACAAATATATGTTCCCTTTTGTTATTTTCCATTATATTTTTTGTCTTTCACCTTACATACCTTAGCATGTTTTATTTCCTATGATTGATTATTGTTTCACTCTTGCTTATGTTATTTGCAGATTGCTCACCTAATTGCCACAATGCAATAAATTAATAGAAATAGGGAAAAACTGTGTGAGAGACTGCATGTTTGGAGCAAGTGTTGAATGGAAGCATTGAATAAAGACAAACTCCTTCAGCTTTGGAGAGAAGGTTGTGATGTTGTGCACTGCTACAACAATAAGATTAAGGTATGCCATCCCAAAAATTTGTGTCTTTCTTACTCCATCAATTCAGAAGCTCTTTTCTCATTCCTCACCACAGAAAGCAAAAATAATATCTGGAATTGATGATGCTGTCACCTTATTCACTCGCTTGATTACTATGCATCCACTTCCATGTGTTGTAGAATTTAACATGATTTTAGGGTCAATAGCGAAGATGAAGCATTATTCAACTGCTATTTCACTTTTGAAGCAAATGGGGTTGAGAGGAATCACCCCTTCTATAGTCACTTTGGGTATCTTGATAAACTGTTACTGCCACTTGGGTGAGATGGGTTTTGCTTTTTCTGTACTGGGCATGGTTCTCAAGAGGGGTTATCAACTCAATACCATAACACTGACAACACTCATGAAAGGGCTTTGTATCAATGGTGAGGTTAGGAAAGCGATGGACTTCCATGACAGTGTGGTAGCCCAAGGATTTCTGTTGGATGAAGTTAGTTATGGGACCTTGATCAATGGCTTGTGTAAAATAGGACAAACAAATGATGCGTTTCAATTGCTGCAAAAGATGGAAGGACAAGTGGTTAAGCCTAACATAGTAATCTATAACATGATTATTGACAGTTTATGCAAAGATGGTCGTGTAATGAAGGCACGAGATTTATGTTCTGAAATTGTTGTACAGGGAATAGATCCTGATGTTTTTACTTACGCGTCTCTAATTCATGGATTTTGCAGCATGGGTCAATGTGAAGAAGTTACTAAATTGCACTGTGAAATGGCTGATAAAAACATCGAGCCAAATGTTTATACCTTCAATATATGGATTGATGCGTTATGTAAAAAAGGAATGCTCATAGAAGCCCAGGGTATTTGTAATTTGATGATTGAAAAAGGCCAGCAACCTGATATTGTTACTTTCAACACTTTAATGAGCGGATATTGCTTACACAATAATGTGGGTGAGGCCAGAAAATTATTTGATACAGTTGATGAATGGGGTATTGAGCTGGATGTTTGGAGTTATAATGTCTTGATTATTGGGTATTGCAAGAGTAGGAGGATTGACGAAGCTCTGAGCCTCTTCAATGAAATGCGTTGTACAAATTTGGTTCCTAATGTTGTAACTTACAGTTCTCTAATTGATGGTCTGTGCAAATCTGGGAGAATCTCTTATGCGTGTGAACTCTTCAATGCAATTTGTGATAGTGGTCCACCCCCTAATGTTATCACTTACAATATCTTGATAGATGCTTTTTGCAAGATCCAACAAACTGACAAGGCATTCACCTTATTTGACCAAATGCTTGAAAGGGGATTGACTCCTAATGTTTCAAGTTATAACATCTTAATTAATGGGTTTTGCAAGTGTAAGAAGATTGATGAAGCCGTGAACCTCTTCAGAGAAATGAATTGCAAAAATTTGGTCCCTGATTCTATAACTTATAACTCTCTTATTGAAGGGTTTTGTAAATCTGGGAGAATCTCTCAGTCATTGGAGCTTTTCAGTGGGATGCATATTGGCGGTCAACCAGTTAATGTTGTTACGTACAATGTCTTGTTAGATGCTTTGTGCAAGATACAACTTGTTGGCTAGGCATTATTTAATCTAATGTTCGAAAGGGGATTGGCTTCTGATGTTTTTGGTCATAGCGTCTTGATTCATGAATTTTGCAAAGGTAAAAGGATGAATGAAACCATGAATCTCTTCAAAGATCTTTACTGCTACAATTTGATTCTTGATTCATGATGGTATGGTGTAACTCACAGCTCTCTTATTTATGCAGGCTTATGCAAATCTCGGAGAATTTCATATTGCATGAGAGCTAACTAATGTGATAATATAAATGATAATGCACAAAACCACCCGTGACTTACAATATATTGTTAGATGATTTTTGCCAAGGCCAGCATCTTGATAAGGTGGATTCCCTTAATTCTGTGCAATCTCAGAAAGATATTTGTTTTGATTGGTTCCCAATCACTAATTGATGGTTTTTACTTTTTACAGAGGTCAAAGATCAAATTACAACAGAATTTTCACCATCTTTTGATTGAAGTTTCTCTCTGAATGTTGTCGCATACAGCACCATTACCAATGGAGACCCCAAGAAGGCTTATTCCGGAAATAAAAAAAATAATGTGGTAATGCAGAGGAACTGCTTCAAGGAATGACTGCTAATTTGCTGGAGGTTTGAACATATAGTAAAACCTGGTCAGATACCTTGATTACACTCGTATATATACTTATTATACTAATGTTGTGTATGTCCTAATATTTGGCTCAAAAAAGTTGCAAAACACAAGGGGATACTTGGACAAGTTGTGATAAAAGGTTCATATATTTACTAAACTTATTTTAACATTATGCCTTGCCATGGATTCATTTTGTTGTCTTTATAGGATTATTATCTATCTTCCTTGGCAAATGTAATTCTGATGTGCTGCTTATGAAGTGTTTATTGGATCTATATAATAGCTGAAAGATTGAGTTTTTAATACTAGTAAATTTATGAGCCTTGTATAATACAATGAAAAGGTAGCAACTGACACTGACATTAGAGTTAAATACAATTGTTGCCTGAAAATTGTAACTTTTATTTCTTTGGTCCCTGGAAATGTCTGTGTGCACAAATTAGTCCCTGAGTGTGTCAACTTGCCTGTTTGGATACGGGCTTTTTGGAGTGCTTATCTACTAGAAAATGCACTAAATAAACTCTAATAAGTGTTCTTTGCTTTGCATCCAAACAGGCTCTTATTCTCAAATCCATCCTTCTATCAAGTAGGCAACATGTTTCACTTATATAGACATCCATATAGGCAACTTATTTGGCACCCAATGTTACCGATGTGTAGTTAATGTGTTATATCACCTTTTTCATTATACATCACTAACTGTAGTTAATGGGACCATTTTGTGTAGATGGTCGGATGGATGAATTTGTAATGAAGTTGACGCATTCTGGGACTAATATGTACACACGGGGACTTTCTTATGAACCACTCATTCATCTTAACATCCTTATCAGTTTATTTTCTTATTGACTTCTTACCACTAGACATTTAGTCTCGTACATTATTGCAAATTTTATAGTTATGTAGTAGAATTTCTCTTTGAAGTTTTACGGTACTTCTCTATGGCCAATCACACCTGAAACTTTTATCTATTTCGCACATATTAGAGAATACCAAGTGTGACCCAAAGAAATCTCACATTGTATAAATTAGCAAATGTATAATAGTACATATGTTGAAGGGCACGCACGGCTTAAGGTTCTGTGGCCATGTGGATGTAACTTAAACATAACATGGTATTAGAGCCGAACAGAAGTCTAACACCTGATGGCGTTGCGCTGAGCTCAAGCCCAATATAAAGCAAGTCGTAAGGCCTCTGGGACTCAGATGAAAGAGCACAAGTCCAACGATCTCTGATGTTCCCGCTGGAGTACAAAGCACAAACAAAGTAGAGAAGCAAGTCGTAAAGTCCTCTGAGACTCGAACAAATGAGTACAAGCCCAAGCAAAGACGGAAGAAAAAAAATGGAGTATCATTTGAAAGGGGAGTATTAGAGAATACCAAGTGTGAATCAAAGAAGTCTCACATTTTAGCTAGCAAAGATTTACATCGCTGAGATTGTTCGTCTGCATGGTGTGCTGTCTAGCATCGTGTCGGACAGAGACCCGAGGTTTACTTCACGTTTATGGGGAGCTCTACAGCAAGCTTTGAGAACCAAGTTGAGGTTGAGTTTCGCGTATCATCCACAGACGGATGGGCAAACCGAGAGGACTATTCAATCCTTGGAGGATTTGCTACGGGCTTGTGTGCTAGATCATCAGGGAAGCTGGGATGAGTTGTTGCCGCTGATTGAGTTCACCTACAACAACAGTTTTCATGCGAGCATAGGGATGACACCTTACGAAGCTTTGTATGGTCGGAGGTGTCGTACGCCCTTGTGCTGGCATCAAGACGATGAGAATCTGGTCATTGGACCAGAGTTGGTTCAGCAAACTACAAAAGAGGTGAAGCGAATCCAGGAAAAGATGAGGATCTCACAGAGTCGTCAGAAGAGTTATGCTGACAACAGGAGGAAGGAGCTGGAATTTCAAGCTGGAGATCATGTCTTCTTGCGGGTTACCTCGATGACAGGTGTCGGAAGGGCGATCAAGTCCAAGAAGCTTACTCCAAAGTTCATCGGACTGTACCAGATTACGGAACGTGTTGGGCTAGTGGCGTATAGGATTGCGTTGCCGCCTTTCCTATCCAATATTCATGATGTACTTCATGTGTCGCAGTTGCGAAAGTACATGGCTGATGATTCTCATGTTCTCGAACCTGATGACATTCAGCTAAAGGATGACCTGACGATGGTGATGCCGCCCATCAAGATCATCGACAAGAGTATCAAACGCTTAAGAAACAAGAAAGTGTCCTTGGTGAAAGTGATTTGGAATCAAGTGACGGGTGATGCTACCTGGGAGCTTGAGAGTAAGATGCGGGAGTCACATCCCGAGTTGTTTGTAGAGCCCTAGTTTCGAGGACGAAACTATTTTTAAGGAAGGTGGTATTGTAAGACCCTAACCTTTACTATGTAATGTTAAGTGATTTATTCAATAAAAATGAAGTTTGTAGTGAAGTTTGACTTTATTGCTAATCTGCCTGTGACCTTGTATAAATTTTTGAGAGGTCTTAACGACCTTTTCTGGAGAATCTTCCTGAGAGTTGTAGCTCTCTGAGTTAGCTAAATTCTCCAATTGATTTCGTGTCAATCCGATATCTGTAGCTCAAGATAATTGAATTTTAGTGAGCGAATGTCTGGCTGAACAGTGCCAGCGATTTTTGTTGATATGATAACTTTTAATTTCAAATTTACCTTTGATTTTTAGAGAAAGGGGGAGGGTTTTAATTGGGTTTCAGGTCTGATTACTTGGAACTAGTGGGCCAAGAGAGTTGACTTGGATCGAGCTTGAAAGAAAAAGAAAAACCCTAGCCCACATGCTAGTGTGGCCGCGAGTTTGATAGGGGTAGGGGGGGAAATCCTAATTTTCTCTTCATTCTGAATTAGAAGGTCCCATACACCACTCTTACGTGAAAAACTTCAGAAGAAAGAAAGAGAGAAAGAGAGAAACGGAGAGAGAAGAAAGAGGAACCACCGCCACTTTCAACCCTAGCGCCGACCACCACCGTGCGTGCGAGAGAGAGTGTGCGAGCGAGAGGGAGGGAGGAGATCGAGCGAGCAGAGAGAGAGAGAGGGGCAGCAAGGGATAGCTTCTTCCACACTTCATCTTTCATCTCTTTGCACCACCCAACTAGCAAAGGTAAGGGCTGGTCTTAGGTTGGGTAGAATGATTAGGTTTTTGCTATGAGAATTTTCATGAGAATAGATGTGTTATTGATTGTCTTGCATGAGTTCTATGATCATAAGTGTTGCTGGACCTTTATGCTTGAAAACTATGTTTATTAGGGATTCTTGGCTTAGAGTTTGAATAAGGTTGAATCAAGTAGGAACCCTAGACTTGAACATACGTCAAGAAATTTTGAGGCCGAAGGGACGCTGCCAGTTTTCTGTGCTGGACAGCGAACTTCGAGGTCCAATATCACTCAGTTCTGGCGTTCAAATGAAAATTCACTGAACTAAGAAGTTGTAGGATTTTTAATCAGCTTTCCAGGCGTATAAAGAACGTAATTTTTGGTTTAGTAATGAGTCCTGGAGAACGTTTTTAGTAACTGATGTACCTTCTGTTTTTTCCTGCGCTGGACAGCAAACTTCGTGGTCCAATATCACCTAGTTCCGATTTTCAAACTAAAAAGTGGTCAACTAGAGTTTTAGGATTTTAAATTCGCTTCCCAGATATGTGTAGAACGTAACTATTGGTTGTGAAATGAGTTCTGTAGAACATTTTTAGTGACTGTGGTTTCTGTATTTTTTTAGAAAACGAACGTGATATTTAATTTCAGAAAAACTTGTATCCATCTGCTATTTAGTTAGTTGTCATTTGAAATTCTGAACATTTTGCTCAATGGTACTGTTTAACGTAATTGCCTGACTGAGATTTATTTAAGAAGGTCGCTCATCCAGCTGTAATCCCTTCTGCTGTTGATTATATTCCTTGTTGTTTATGTTTTATCCGACGTTGAACTGTTAAGACTCTAGGATGACTTTAGAGCCGATAACAAAGAGAATGTGATTAATCGCTTGCAAGTGAAATGAGAATTAATGGAACATAGGTCTAGGTGAGACTATGTACCATGTCAACGATGGTGCCGTTAGAGACAAAATGTAGCTTGCACGCGAGGGAGATTTTGTGGATCATTGCGGCTCCACGTGATTTGGTTGACTGCGATCACCTTTGTGGATCATTGCGAATCCATGTGTGTACATCTGCGGATGTATGTGATTGGCCAAGGTGTTTTGGTGGGTTGTGCGATGTGAGGTTCCGTTAGCCTAACCGACTAACTGATACTTAAATTCCTTAAAGTATAGTAAATTCATAAAGAACATTGTTTCTTGCTTATGTTGTTTTCTGTTGACCTGGCCCTTGCAATGTTTGCTATGTGTTTACTTGGGGGGTAGATGGTGCTGACCAAGACCACGACTCATGCCCACTCTTGGGTGATGAGACTGAATGATCAAGATAGCGATCGAGTCTGGACGGCCGACGCGTCCGGAGTTCGCAAGATTTACGTCGGCGATGTGACACTTACAGGACGAGACAAGCAAGGCAACATTGTGGAGGAGCAGTTGATACGCGGAGGGATAATTGAGATGCCATATCCACCGGCAAGGTTCCACTGTCCGAAGGACGAAGAGTCTAGGGTTTCATCGGAGGAGTCTAGGGTTTCACTCAAAAGGATCTGTCTAGGGTTTCATCGGAGACCCTAGACTCCTCCAATGAAACCCTGGACTCTTCGTCCTTCGGACAGTGGAACCTTGCCGGTGGATAGGGCATCTCAACTATCCCTCCGCGTATCAACTGCTCCTCCACAATGTTGCCTTGCTTGTCTCGTCCTGTAAGTGTCACATCGCCGACGTAAATCTTGCGAACTCCAGACGCGTCGGCAGTCCAGACTCGATCGCTATCTTGATCATTCAGTCTCATCACCCAGGAATGGGCATGAACCGTGGTCTTGGTCAGCACCATCTACCCCCAAGTAAACACATAGCAAACATTGCAAGGGTCAGGTCAACAAAAAACAACATAAGCAAGAAACAAAGTTCTTTATGAATTTATTATCCTTTAAGGAATTTAAGTATCGGTTAGGCTAACGGAACCTCACATCGCACAACCCACCAAAACACCTTGGCCAATCACATACATCCGCAGATGTACAATCACGTGGATTCGCAATGATCTACAAAGGTGACCGCAGTCAACCAAATCACGTGGAGCCGCAATGATCCACAAAATCTCCCTCGCGTGCAAGCTACTGTTTGTCTTTAACGGCGCCATCGTTCTCATGGTACATAGTCTCACCTAGACCTATATTCCATTAATTCTCATTTCACTTGCAAGCGATTAATCACATTCTCTTTGTTACCGGCTCTAAAGTCATCCTAGAGTCTTAACAGTTCAACGTCGGATAAAACATAAACAACAAGGAATATAATCAAGAGCAGATTGGATTACAGTTGGATAAGCGACCTTTCTTAAATAAATCTCAGTCAGGCAATTACGTTAAACAGTACCATTGAGCAAAATGTTCAGAATTTCAAAGGACAACTAACTAAATAGCAGATGGATACAAGTTTTTCTGAAATTAAATATCACGTTCGTTTTCTAAAAACAATACACCAGAAACCACAATCACTAAAAATGTTCTACATAACTCATTTCACAAACAATAGTTACGTTCTACACATATCTGGGAAGCGAATTTAAAATCCTACAACTTTCTAGTTGACCACTTTTTCGTTTGAAAATCGGAACTAGGTGATATTGGACCACGAAGTTTGCTGTCCAGCCCAGGAAAAAACATCAGTTACTAAAAACGTTCTCCAGGACTCATTACTAAACCAAAAATTACGTTCTTTATACGCCTGGAAAGCTGATTAAAAATCCTACAACTTCTTAGTTTACTGAATGTTTATTTGAACGCCAGAACTGAGTGATATTGGACCTCGAAGTTCGCTGTCCAGCACAGAAAACTGGCAGCGTCCCTTCGGCCTCAAAGTTTCTTTACGTATGTTCAAGTCTAGGGTTCCTACTTGATTCAACCTTATTCAAACTCTAAGCCAAGAATCCCTAATAATCATGGTTTTCAAGCGTAAAGGTCCAGCAACACTTATGATCATAGAACTCATGCAAGATAATCAATAACACATTTATTCTCATGAAAATTCTCATAGCAAAAACCTAATCATTCTACCCAACCTAAGACCCCTTACCTTGCTAGTTGGGTGGTGCAAAGAGATGAAGTGTGGAAGAAGCAATCCCTTGCTGTCCCTCTCTCTCTCTCTGCTCGCTCGATCTCCTCCCTCCCTCTCTCGCACTCACGGTTGTGGCTGGCGCTAGGGTTGAAAGTGGCGGTGGTTCCTCTTTCTTCTCTCTCAGTTTTTCTCTTTCTTTCTTCTGAAGTTTTTCACGTAAGAGTGGTGTATGGGACCTTCTAATTCAGAATGAAGAGAAAATTAGCCCCCCCTTACCCCTATCAAACTCGCGGCCACACTAGCATGTGGGCTAGGGTTTTTCTTTTTCTTTCAAGCTCGATCCAAGTCAACTCTCTTGGCCCACTAGTTCCAAGTAATCAGACCTGAAACCCAATTAAAACCCTCCCCCTTTCTCTAAAAATCAAAGGTAAATTTGAAATTAAAAGTTATCATATCAACAAAAATCGCTGGCACTGTTCAGCCAGACATTCGCTCACTAAAATTCAATTATCTTGAGCTACAGATATCGGATTGACACGAAATCAATTGGAGAATTTAGCTAACTCAGAGAGCTACAACTCTCAGGAAGATTCTCCAGAAAAGGTCGTTAAGACCTCTCAAAAATTCATACAAGGTCACAGGCAGATTAGCAATAAAGTCAAACTCCACTACAAACTTCATTTTAATTGAATAAATCACTTAACATTACATAGTAAAGGTTAGGGTCTTACATTAGCAAATGTACGATAGTATATATGTTAAAGAGCACACTCTTATTGCCTT
The DNA here is from genome assembly GCF_012489685.1 of Lotus japonicus. Taxonomy (NCBI): domain Eukaryota; kingdom Viridiplantae; phylum Streptophyta; class Magnoliopsida; order Fabales; family Fabaceae; genus Lotus; species Lotus japonicus. The sequence continues at coordinate 62,993,903 of NC_080042.1, forward strand.
AAGTGGCTTAAGGTTTTGTGGTGTGTATAACAGCCCACTCCTCTTGAATCATATAGCTTACATGTCTCTCCATCTATCTGTCGATTTTATAAGACCACTTACAATGAGAGGGTTGAGTGGGTAGTTGAGAGTTGAATGAGGGTTGTAGTGGTGTTGAGAGGGTAGTTGAGTTTGAGGAGAGATGAGAGAGGTGTTGAGAAAACTCAACATGTTGAGAGGGAGTCGAGTGGGCCACGTGGCAGCCACTCGTTGGGTGTGGCAGGGCGCGTGTTGTACAAGAGGAGACAGGGCGCGTGGGACCCGGAGAGCAGGAGAAAGAAAACTCAGCTTTGGGATAGGGCTGACACGTGGCGCATCCTGATTGGCTCGCTGAATTTTAATCTTCTTAATCTTTTGAACTCAATTATTTCATTGAAAAAAAAAATTTCCGGAAAAAATTTTTATACAAAAATTCATGATTTTTTTCCTCTATAAATAGAGACTTGGTTTGTTAGATTTGGACACAGAAAAAAATCCAAGTTTTTCACCATCTTATTATCTTTCTCACCATCTCATTATCTTTCTATTAGCCTTTGTTTAGAAATGGATCACAACAATTACCATTACAACACCCAGAATTCTTCTAACTACCCATTTAACAACCAAAATTCCAACAATTTCCAAGATCTAAATCAATTTTCCACCTACCAAAATCCCAACAATTATCAAGATCCAAGTCAATTTCCCAACCAACGTCCTCAAAACATACATAATTTTGTTTTGGCACCAAATTTCAACCAGTCATCCTATGTTCCAAACTTTCATCCATATCATGGATCTATGTTGAGGTCTCCATCTCAAACACTCCCGTTAAATGTTGGTGTACCTGATTTTCCCGAATTTTCAACACAAGTGACTCTTGCTGACATGACAGTTGTGAATGAAGTCACGCCAAATGAAGAAGATTCAACTCCTAGGAGCAGGAAAACCCAGTCACCGGCATGGAACACTGAACAAAATTTGGTGCTAATTAGTGGGTGGATCAAATATGGAACAAGCAGTGTTGTCGGGAGAAACCAGAAAGGAGAAACATATTGGGGTCAAATTGCTGAGTATTGTAATGAGCATTGCTCATTCGATCCTCCTCGCGAGGCAGGTGCATGCCGAAACCGTTTTAATTATATGAGCAAACAACTGAATAAATGGATTTGCGCTTATGATGGCGCTAAGCGTGTGCAAGGAAGCGGTTGGTCGGAGGATGATATTTTGGCAAAAGCGCAGGATATATACACAAATGGGAAGAATTCACACCCATTTACTTTGATGAAAGAATGGCTTGCTCTCCGTAATGAACCATGTTATTGTAGTCAAGTAGAAGGAAATCTTGGCTCAGGAAGTAGTGGATCTAAGAGATCCCGCGAGAGTGATGCATGTGGCTCAAACTCTATAGGATCGATTCCTCGTCCAATGGGTAGAGAGGCAGCTAAAAAAAGAATAAAAAGAAAAGCAGAGAAGCTGCCTTGGAGGTGGTGAACAATGAGTGGTCTGAATACAAGCAATTGAGAGAGCAAGAGCTTGAACGATTGGAGAAGATATCATCGGTGCAACAAGAGGCTAACCGATTGGAGAAAATGAGAATGTTTCTACAACTAAGTTTCGAAGAGCATCTCGATGACCGTAGGAAAGAGCTGTTGAAGCAGTTGTCCCAAGACCTATTTGGAAATTAATTTCAAACGAGTATTTGTCTGTATTCGGTCAAATTTGTAGTGTTTGCTTTAATAATTTGTCAGTGTTGTCAAGTCTGTAGTGTTTGCTTTAATAATTTGTCAGTGGTGTCAAATCTGTAGTGTTTGCTTTAATAATTTGTCAGTTGTGTCAAGTCTGCTTTAATGTATGAGTAATTTGTCAGTTGTGTTAAGTCTGCTTTAACGTTATTTGTGTGTTGTGTGCTTAGTTTGTTGTCTTGCATTTTAAGTTATTGTGTGCTTAGTTTGTTGTCTTGCATTTTAAGTTAAGAAAATAAAATAAATTATTGTGTGCTTAGTTTGTTGTCTTGCATTTTAAGTTTAGAAAATAAAATATATTATTTTCTATATTTTAAAAAAAAATAATTGTTAAATGTTTATTGTTTTAATTTAATTTAAATCGATAATTGTAATTTTATGTAATCATAAAGACAAAAATATAAAATTAAATAAAAATATGAAATAAAAAAGTGGTGGGATAGGGTGTTGAATGAAAAACTATTGGAGTGGGTAAAAGTTGAATGAGTGTTGAATTGGAGAGAGAAGATGATGTGGAGTGTTGGGAAGAGAAAAAGTGGTGTTAAGTGTTGAAAACCATTGTATATGGTCTAATGGACATACGACTATTGAAGTGTGAAACTGTGAATCATAGGGCTTGTGTTCTATTGCTAAAATTGAATTTGATGTACTTTATTGTACTTCCTCTTAGATGGTAGTCATACTAAGGCTTATCTTTAGCTTTTCATTTATTTCATATCTCGAGTCTGCAACTAAAACTAAATCCGATGCAGAGAACATGTATCATCATGCTTCAATTTAGTTGAGTTTAATGAGGGTGCACTAAACCATAAATTTGAGACACTCACACAATACGGCTGAAGGCGTCATGTATAAAATTAAACAATGCATATAGTCTCATACTAAATACTCCCTCCGTTCCAAAACTATTGTAGTTTTAGTTTTTTCACAAAGTTTAAGAATTCATTAATTAATGCTATATTTTGACTAAAACACCCTTATTTAATATGAGTTATATGAAAGAGAGAGAATGAAAATTATTGGCCAACTAATTGGTGAGAATTGTGATTGGTGGAAATAAGAAGTGATACTTGGGAGATACAATATTAAATGAGGGCATGAGTGGAAGAGAATGAGATAAAATGCTTTGGATATGTAAAACAACAATGGTTTTGGAACAAAACAAAAAAGCTAAAACTACAATAGTTTTGGAACGGAGGGAGTACTAAATAGTACTACTTGATCTAGTGGTTTAAGTGGGTTGGTTCAACTCTATTTGTTTGGTTGAATATTCTCATCATTTAGAAGCAATTCCAGACATTGTGACAAATCTTTTTTATTATATCCAACTTATACCATGATTTAACTCGAATATTAACTTTATAATCAATTAATAATATTTTTATTTAGATTAAAAATGTCATTTTATATAAAGAGTATTATTTCCATTTTTATTTTCTATTGGTCACGTTTGTAAGTGCAAAAATTATTTTCTAGTCAGAATCAACGTTTGGATGTTTCTATAATTTCTTTTTCAATTGATTCTAGGGCTTTAATGCTAATTTGAGATGAAGCTACAAATTCTAACTTCTATCCAGAATATAATTAAATGTGGAGTTGAATGAATATGCATTGTCAGTGTAAAACAATTTTACACTAACATTCAATTACTATAACATGTAAGATTAACAATTACATTTATTTTTATTTTTTAATTAAAATAAAAATAAGCTTTCTAATTTGGCGGAAATTAATTGGTCATCTGTGTAAATAAATTTTACACTACAGTGCACTGCCCTTTAATTCTTAAATGTGAGATTTCACTTTTTACTCATTTTTATCATAATAAACTTTAGGCTTAATTGCACTTTTGGTCCCCCAATTTTGGCCTTCCTGCGAAAATCGTCCCCAAACTTCAAAATTAGCAAAAAAACGTCCAAACCCGGTTGCAAAATTGGTTTTCCATCCAACTTCCGTCCAAAATCTAACAGATTGCTGACGTGGTATTATTTAATAATATTTTAATTGAAAAGTATTAATAATATTTTAATTTTGGGACTAGTGACAAAGATAATCCGTCACAATTCAACCTCATCCAATTCCAACTGCAACCTAACATTCACACAACCCACAACATTGGAAACAAAGTAGTCGTGGAAACAACACCAACATCTATTTCAGATATTTCATCTGGAGATCCCATCTTGTTCTTCTTCCTAATTGTTGAGTCCCAAGTTTGGATTTTTTTTTTCTTCTTCCTTCCCACAATTAAGATTTTGGGTCAAAGTTTATTGCTCATCCTCCAACTTCATCTTTTTCATCAAAAACCGAAAACCACCATCAAGCGTCATCGCTGCTCAGACCTTCACGCGCACCACCTTCAAGGCCAACCCCAACGAGCGCCCGCGCAGAAGTCTTGCCGTCGTTGCCTTGGCCATGGGTCTTCTCGCCCTCGGTCTTCCTTCCTCCTCCGATCGGTCTCTCTTGTGTGTGCTAGGGCCATGTGAAGAAAAGATCTGTGATAAAAATCGTTTCTGTTTTTGGGGAAAGCCACCACCGCCATCCACGTTCTCTTCATCTCCACTACAAAACCCTCATTCGAACCCAGATATATGACAAGCGAGCACCACCAACACTCGTTCAAGCCAGAATCAGATCAGATCGACGACCATATCGATGGTCACCAACACCAACACTAGATCAACCATACCAGATCGAGACTGCTCTCTTCTTCACTCTTTTTTTTTTATTTTTGTTACATTGCTCTTTTAAAAAAAAGGGGTTTGAAAGATCAGTTCAATCACCAAATTTCTTCATCTTCCTCAACGTTATTGTGAGCATTTTCATCAACCTCTTTCCTTAACATTTTCATCACCTTCATCCTCAAAATTTGGTGATGTTGGGTGAGGGGGGTTGGCGGTGATGGTGCTGCTTGGAGGGGGGGTTTGATGAAGATGAACAATAATTGATGAAAATGGAGATGAGGATGATTTTAATTTTAGTAGTTACAAATTTTCTGGGTTTGTATTGATGAAGATAGAGAAAGTGAGGAATGAGGAGGGGAGGAGGAGTGGTGGTTATAGAGTGAGAGACTAAAAATGCAACTGACTAAATGTTATTTGGCTAAAAAGCATTTTTGGCCCCTGATGTTTCAAGTTTGTGCAAATTCTGCCCCTACTCTATTTTTGTCGATGTTTCTACCCCTCATGTTTTCAAACAGTGCATCGTCCACCCCTCATGTTTTCAAACAGGAGGGGTAGACGGTGCACTGTTTGAAAACATGAGGGGTGGAAACATCGACAAAAATAGATAGGGGCAGAATGTGCACAAACTTAAAACATCAGAGGCCAAAAATGCTTTTTAGCCATGTTATTTAATTAAAAAATTATTATTTTTAGTTAAAATTAATTTAGAAATGCCATGTCATCATTTTCAGTTAGATTTTGGACGGAAGTTGGACGGAAAACTAATTTTGCAACCGGGTGTAAACGTTAGGGACGTTTTTTGCTAATTTTGAAGTTTGAGGACGATTTTCGCAGGAAGGTAAAAGTTGGGGGACTAAAAGTGCAATTAAACCTTAACTTTATTAAAGTAAAAGACAAGCTTACATGTTTTTGAATGATAGCTCAGGTGATTAGAGTTAGAAGACATATCGGTTGGGGTGGGAATGATGCAATTTATCTTTTCGATGTATCTTAAAAGGGCAAACTTACATGGGATTGTAACGTTAAAATTGAGTTTAGGTCATAAGAGAGAAATAATCCAGCGGACTTTTTAGCTAGACAAGCTTCTTGTGAAGGTTTCCCAAAGTGTGTGTTACGTTTTGCCGCTACTGCTGTCATAGAGTATTTATGTTTTGATATTCTTCGTTAGTTTTTTTTTTTGGTCCTTATTCTTCGTTAGTTTGTTTGTTTAAAACTCTTCCTCTTGTAAACATTGAAAAAAATTAATTTAATCCACAGTAATTTTTATCCAAACATTATCAAATCATCACCTAAAAAAGGTTGGGAGCTTGGTATTAGGGTTGCAATCAAGCTAATATTCACAAACCATTTGGATTTTTGGCGTAATTGAAGCATGTGATTAAGACCAATCACCATATAATTACCTATGTGGGCCACCATATATATTTAGTTACATCAAATGAAGAAAATTAACAAAAATAAAAAGGTAAATAAGCCCAAAAGCAGAAGCATGCTTTTTTGCACGTAAACCACAGACAAAAAGAAAAAAGAATCTACCAATTAGGCAACAACCAAACAATCCATAAATAATAATCAAAATAAAACCACAAATTTCTCAAAAAACCCCCCCAAAAATTGAAAATTCAAAAGACGTCCCTACCCTGCACCGCCGCTGCAGATGCCGGCAAGCGACACCGGAAACCTGTTGCATAGACTCTCCTCCGTCGCCGCTACGTCGTCAACGTCTGCCGCGGGAGGAAGAACCCTACCATCCGCGAACAGCACCCTCCCGCCGTTCCTCTGCTGGTGCCCGACGACCATCCCCTCGAGCTCCGCCGCCGTGCCGTAGAACGCGCCGTCGCCGGACCGCCGCTCTACCTCCAGAAACTCGCCGAGAGATGCCGGCCTCGCGTCACCTTCCCTACAGAGCTGCCACCATCGCCGCCGCCTCTCCGCCGCCATCACAGCTGTTGCATTGGCGGTTTTCTTCTTCTTCTTGGTAAATGCGTTCCTCCTCGAGCCGCCGGTGGCGGCGGCGGCGGCGGAGGAATGTGGGTCCCGATGCTGTGATGGGACTCTGAAGGTAATGGCTGGGAAGCTCACACCCATCAGAGTCCCCAATGTAGTGCTTCTGTCATGGAAGAATGATCCTGTGGACTATCATTCAAAAACCCAAAAAAGGAAAGTTAAAAATTAAATTTTGTTAATTAAATCATGATAAAAATGGAAAATTTAAGAAGCTTGAAATTTTGGGGCTTGAGAAAAGTATCAATTTTTATAAGTAGTTTGAGAATTGGGAAGTGATTTTGGTGAATCTGAATGAGAATGAGAATGAGAAAGAATTTGATACCTCAGTGTCAAGATCAGAGGAGGAAACAGAAGAGATGGTGGGTGAAGATGGTGGTGGCACAAACTCAGCTGCTGGATCCAGCATTGTTGTGTTGTGGGGGAGTGAGTGAGTGAGCACAGAAACTCTCTTTTGGGAGTGGTTTTTGGGGAAAAGGAAGGTTAGTGGCAAGTGGGTTTATATGGACTAATCATGGTTTGTATTGTGTGATTGAATGGATGAAAAAGGATATTGGTGGATCCATGAAAGAGGAATCAACTTTGTTTGAAATGATTACTGCTACCCAGCTGGGTCATGGGTGTTTTTCAGCTTTGGGAAAGTTGTGTCAAGATCTGACCTGCTAGTGGATTTTTAGTATTATTCTCAATGTTGGGTTAAGGCTAGATGCCTGAAAAATTTAACAGCCACAGCTTTTGTTTTTTGTCTGACTGGATTTGGATTATTACATGTCTCTAGAGTTGAGTGCAGGGTAAATAGATTTTTATTTCAGTTTATCTAAATATATAGTTTTATTCATTCATTTTTATCTTAAAGTGGACTGAGATTCAAATTGTATGTGCAATGTTAACATCCATTCATATATGAATAGTTGAATCCACTTATATATTGAGTATTGACCCTTTTGTACATATTGAAAAAAGCAAAAGATAACAAATGCCTTCAGCCTCATTTGCCATCAAATGTACACCACAATCATGTAATAGTTAAAAACTGTACCTATGGCTATAAGCATAATTTATGACAGACATCACTGATTTTTCTAAATGATAATGATAGATAATGGCCTAAGCTAACACCTAACAATGATGCTTTTCTGATTGCTTATCTCCTCCTGCTTCTGTCTGAGTCCAACTTTTCAAGATTGGAATGGGTTACATTTGAGAAAAGATGAAGGGATCAATCAAAGTGCTATCTTAAGATGCTCGCTTATGCTATTGTCTCCAGAAGATTTTTTTTCTTAATTTTCTCTGTTCAGAACAGAATTTTGATACTGCTTACTTTTGGACAGATTATTTATCATTTAAATGCAATAGATGATAGCTGGCTAGATGAATGATGTAGAAAAAAATGTTTATGATTCATGTGATTTCTTTCATAGGACTCTTTTGTTTTGTTTTCTTATTTTAGCCCCTTCATAGATAGCTTGTGAATTGTGATACTTTTTCAAGTTTAAGATGCAAATTCTGACTTCACTTAAGTTTTGTGAATAGAGGGGTGAAATCAATGTCATTTTAAAAATTAATTTTAAATCCATAGTAACCCTGAGTGAATAGAGGGGGGAAACCTTGTAGACATTCAATTTATGTTCTAGGTAAATTAAACTGACAATGATGCTTCAAAATCTTCAATTTAACTATTTAAGCCAAAGCTAGCCTTTAATTTTTATTTTAAGTCGAAGCTAGGTTGAAAGGGACTACTGCATGATGATTAGTCTTCAATCTACATGACCAACTCATAGGTGACTAAAAGCTTAATAATGCCATTAGCTTCTCTACCACCATCAAACTCCAAAGCGGCAATTGGCAAGACCACATTTCCATTTTTTATTTAAAAGTTTGGGTGGGTTCGGCTCTGGTCACCACTATGGGACAAAACATACCTTCGAGACCATTAGTCACTTACATAGATACTTATAAATCGTCCATTAACACAGCCCTCACATTGGCAGTAAGAATTGAATACAAAACCTTATGAGGGAAAGTTGTCATTTCTTACTAAGTGAGCCAACATGTTTTGGTAAGACTACCTTGGTTTTGAACTACAATGAAAGCTAAGGAGCAAAAGCTCACTAGCAAAGAATTCACAACTTGTTTAACATTATTGTGGGATAGGAAACATCATACTTCATGCAACATGGATCACAAGGGAATTGCATAAAGTGGGAAAAGGTAATGCCATCATCGTACATGGCACACGAAGTAATCACACTTATGTTATATCTGGTCCCCTCCTAGTTCCGCGGCATAGACTAAACTCATGTCGGGTTTGTGAGTTATCTTTAACTTTACAGTTCGAAAGGGGATTGTGGATTCATGTGAAAAAGTTCCAGCCACAAAGGTAGCTCTCATCCATGTTGAATGAAAAGCTCACTATTTAAGTATTCTCACATTTAGCATGTTTGAAAGCTCATGGCTTACCATGATAAAATCCACAAAGAAGTGAAAGAAGAAAACAAGAATTGTCTATGTGATATACCAAAACTCAACATGACATTAACGTGATTGACCTTGCAAGCTAAGTCAGTGAGACAGTGACTCAGTTCCCTGTCTATGTGCCTTCGTTTTCCCATGTACTAATGGCCAGTCATGCAAGTAATCTATGTCAGCATATTCTGTACAATGGTCCCATGAACATTTACTGAACAACCAACTGTGTATTCTTCTGGCTTGAACCATACAATGATTTCCGACCAGAAGAAAGAAACAGACAATGAATATGATGGTGTGCCACATGAGCTCTCAATTGGTAATGAGTGTGGGTTATAAAAGAAAAAGATACCATCCAAACAATTTTATGAGATTTGGACCTGAAAAGTTGGCAAAATCTGGAGAATAAGGGCAACCATCAAAATCTAAGCAAATTTTACAATTAAAAATCTGAATGAAAAATACTCTAACGATCAGGCAGTTCCCCATGGATCTGCAATCCAAACCATTAGTGTTGTTCTCTAAGGCCTCATTTGGAAGCGTTTATTTGATCATATCTTAAAGCATAAGTGCGCGCTTACATGAGTGTTTCGGAGAGCTTATACATAGATAGCTTGACATAACTATAAGTTGTTTTAATCTTATTTTCATAAGCTAAATTGACACTTATACCACATACATATACCCTATTTTGAGGTTATTTCCATAAGCTTCTCAAATTAGCTTATGAATAGCGCTTATTGTCATAAGAACTTACCCAAACACATTCTTAAATTGCTTTTGACTCCACCTTTCACTACAATAAGCAATATCCTATTGTGTTCATCCTTTGACAAGGATTGAAAAATTCATTTGCCTTAAAGCAAAATGTTATATGATGAGATGCGATCTACTGGCATACTTATGTTTATGAACAAAATGCCAATGTACGATATGAAGGTTGAAATCAATATCCTATATCATGTAGATCCTGAGAAAACTTCAAAGCTAACCTGAGAAAATAACCTTGTTCAAGAAATTTACATAGGAGCAAAACCATGGATAAAATCATTCCACAATCCAGTTGCAATGAAGTCCCTTGACTCTGAAGCAAGTGCAATTTCTTCAGCATCAAAAGTAAGATCCAATGACTGGCACTGGGCCTCAACATCCGTTTTTGGCCGTAGTTCCGCCTCTAGTGGGGGTAGTGATTCCTCCATTGTAAATGATGCATCCTCTCCATACATCTTGAAAAGCCTGTCATCTGGATTCTCCCTGCGAATGAAGTTGTGTAATGCACAAGCTGCCACCACTAACTTTACCTGGGTTTGTAATGGGTATGAAGGAGCAGCCATCAATATAGGAAACCGTGCCTTTAAAACCCCAAAAACTCGATCAGTGACATTTCGTAGTAGTGAGTGCCGTTGATTGAACAGTTCACTTGCATCCTGTGGGTGGTAACCGCTAGGAAATCCTGCTGAATGATAGGGAGTGCTGGAATATGGAGCAATGAAACCTCGCACATTTGGATACTTGTTGTCTACAAGATAGTATTTACCTGTATCATATAGAAAGTGTTTTAATCTAATATTTAAAGTGGGAGTTATGACTTATGAGTATATAGTAATCATAGAAAATAACTAATTATTTGTCCCTTAAGTTTGCATCAAGCTTCATTTTGTTGCACAAGTATTATTTGTTTCAAGTCAACTATGTCCTAAATTTAACAAAAATTGGTGCCATGTTTTCCTATTGATTAAAAGAATAGTTTGCAATAGATCAGATGTCCCCTAAGTGGCATTGCCGCCAACCAACTATCAATCTCTTGCAACTAAACCAAATAAAAGTTTACATCATCTACATAATAAAAAACATAACTTCAATTCACTACAGTAAAAGGTTAAGTGACAAAATTCCTTTAGAAATACTATTTTATTTTTCAAACCAAATTAATAGACATTTGCAGAGGGAACACAACATAAATCCAGTAAACCCAACACTTGTCAAGAGAAAGAACTCCTAAAGTTAAAGGATAAGTAAGAAAAAAATCCTAGAGATACTATGTTATTTTTTAAACCAAATTAATGGGCATTTGCAGATAGAATAGAACATAACATGCAGTAAACCCAACACTAGTCAAGAGAAAGAACTCTAATAGTAGTACTCCTTAAAGTGTAATGGGTTTTAGGGTTGGCAAGTTTTAGTATTGACAAGTCTTAAACAGTAGCTGCATTTTAGAGATAAATATTACCTTCAGGGACCTGCAATTTATTCCGCCTTGTGATTGCTGAGTTAAAAACTTGTAAATCTGTAGCAGATCCTTCCCATCCAGCCAAAACATAATGAAACTTCAGGTCAAACGAGCAAGCTACCAGAATATTCTGTGAAAGCACACCACTCTTATTGCGGAAAGGTCCTTGCTCATCTACACCAACTGTCACAGGTAAATGGATACCACCAACTGCTCCCACACAATCCTATTTAAGAAAATTAAAAAATGAGATATAATCGATCGCAAACATGATGCTGATCAAATTCATATATAGAAATCTTACTTTAAAATATGGATAGAATCTAGGATCATTAAAGATTTCTGAAGGAACATCAGAGCCAGGAGGTTGAAATAAGTCCAGTGAAATTGACATTATTGCATTCAAAACATTGTTAAAGTGACGACTAATAGTTTCTCCTGAATAACGAAATAATTCTTGAACAGCCCTTGTCCGCAGATTATGTCCAATAATGAACAAAAATATGGCCAGCTGCTCCTCAATTTTGATTCGATTTGTGTGACGTAATAAGCCCTTGCCTTGTAGAATATCACATAACTTATAGAATACATCCTTATCCATGCGGAAGTTCTCCAAACACAATTCATTTTGACCATTAAGTACTTCATCTACAAACTTCAAACCAGTAGAAGCTAAACGACTCAGCTCCTTAGGTATATGACTCCCAGAGACTCCATCGTTCTCCTCCTCAGAACTCTCCATTGAGGAACTTTTACTGCATTAAACAGATGTTGCATGTCAGTGAATAGCAATATGGAAACGGAAGTTGTTCAACCAAGAAAATATAAATCAACAAATTGAAAGACCACTATCCTTGTTGTACCCCTCCCTTCCTATCTCTGTTCACGTGAGAGAGGCTAAAGCTAAAAAGCAACCAAATCCTAGCTACAATCAGAAAATTTAGTTCATCCTAGTGAAGATTTAGTTCTGTTGTTATTCGTCAACATCAGTATATGCTACTGCCTCCCGGAAAAACCTACAATCCTCCCCAAAAAAAAAATTTGTGGCGAAATAGGAGCTTCATTCATTAAACCAAATACAAAAAGCAGGCAAGAAACATGCCGTGACAGTTACAAAGAGAACAAGCTGAGAACAAAATAGGGAAGGGACAAGAAAATCCAAGCATTAGTAGCTACGTCTACTCAACAAAAAGGAACCAACAAATAAACACTCTCCCGCATATACCGTGTTTTGCATCAAGTCCAATTCACACTACTACATTTAAAACACGAAATTGAAACAACGAAGTTTAATGCAGTTCCCCCGGAATTTCTTCATCATTTCAAAACAGTTCATTAACATTACTAGTAAATGATATATGTTGAACACACAAATAGGGTTGTTTGTATCTTAATGAGGCATTCAATTCAATATTGCTGCATGCACAAGAAAAAAATGGGGCAAATTTCTGTAAAATGAACTCAAACAAAACATGATATAAAGTACCCTAGATCCAAACAGTAGTGAGAATCCAAAAGGTCTAGTCACAAATTTCACCCAAAATGTCCCTTTTCACTCAATAATGAAATTACTCACAGTCACAGCCTCACAGGTTATAATCAAAATATAAAATTCTAATCTTTTCACTCTCAAAGAAAAACCCTTTTGTTGAAAACAAGTTCATGTCACACAATCACTCACAACATCACCACCAACATACACACATTACAAAAATCAAATTACCCTCACACTGACAAAACAAAACTGCGAAATTCATAGGTTTACGCAATGCAGCAACAAAACGCAAATACATCAACATTCACGCATTCATGTTACAAACGATCAACACAAATTCGAACCTTAGAGAATTGCTTACAGCTAGCGATTGAATTCACACTCAGTCAGTGTGTCAGCTAAGTGAAAAAGAAAAACACAGAAAATGAGAAAATCTGCAGTGATTTTTGATGCGGGAGCAAGCAATTACCGTGGTTTTTGGCAGTGGTAGTGAGTGAGGGCAGAAAATTGGGAGCGGAAATTTCCTCGGAAACCAAACAGGGGAAAAGGAGTGGAAGTGGTACCGGCTCAGACGACGTCGTGTGTGTCTGTCTTTTGATTCAAGCTTCAAGTCAATTTGTTAATTTTTAATCAAGTCTAATTCAAATCTTTGAAGAAATTATATGATACACCTGTTTAGATAATATTTTTCATTTACCATTAAAGATGAGATTAAGTTTTTTGGTACAAGAAGCTTAAAGAAAAAGAAAAAGACACAACACTAACGTTTTAAGAAAGAGGTGTCACGGTAGTCATCCGCTAACGTTGAGAGAGCGGCTAGCGAGGGTTGCTCATTAACGATCAAGCAATGAGACCCTCGAGTAGTCGAGCACCATCCTTAGCCAAGCAATCGGCGACTACATTCCCTTTGCAGATCATGTGCTTAAGCTTAACACACCAGTCCCTAAAGCTCTAACGGCACCAATAATCACCGCATACACATGGAAGCACATCCCACCATCACGTAGAAGCGACAACACCATCATGGAGTCCGATGAAACCACGACCTGACGAAACCCACGATCCCAACAACAGTGCAACCTGAAAAGCACTGCTAACAACTCAGCCTTAAGAATTTCAGAAATACCAATGAAGCGAATTTCAGAATGACATCCTATGGATTCACCTATATAATTTGTGACTCTTATTTGTAGGTTATGTTTTGTCTAAAACTTTCATGACTGCTCGACATTAGCGTTTGTAATTGTTGGTCGACTATTATTGGCTGAAGTAAACTCTTGTTGATGATTGTAAAACACATCTAGGGATGTTCAGTAATATCAAGTGAGTGTATATCAAAGAAAAAATGACATTTACCAATGATTTGATGTAGGTTATTGACACTTACCCTTGATAGTTGCTGCTAAGCTTACAATTACAACTTTTAATAACAACGCATGATAAATACTTTTTTGGTATTGCTATTGGTGAGACTTTCTAGTTGAACTCATAACCTTTAAAGATAAATAACAAGTTTAATTCTAATGTTTTAATGTACCAACATACGAAAAGTGAAAATTTTCTTAAAATTACTCGTTGCACATCTTTTTGTATTTCACTACATTTTCTAAGTGGACTAGCCTGCCAACCCGCCGTTTCTCCAAAATATGAGTTGGGTTGAGGCTCTGAACCTAAATGTCAAAAGTGGGCTAGCCCAACCTAACCCGAATTTCGGCGGATTAGTGGCGGGTTGGGCTAGGCCCACTCCGCCAACCCAAATTGCCACCCCTAGTCCACCCCTTCAAGTGAGATATGTGCCTAAAGAATTATAGACAAAAAAATATGTTCCACCCCTTGGCCCTTTGTTGATCTGTTCCATTTTTTAATTTAGGATTAAGGGAGAGGTTTATTACCTACAGGCAACAACTAAATGTATATCTGAATTTGAATATACTAACAAACTTATCTTCTAATATAATAATCCAACAAAGGCAGATAACAAGATGACAAATATAACAAATAATCTTTTCAGAAAAGGAAAAAAGAAAAACAATTAAGCCTAAATTAGTCAGATAACACATTAGGTGTAATCTGTTTTTTATAACAACGTTAGGTGTAATCTTTTGTTTTTTTTTTAACTCACGTTAGGTGTAATACTTTTTTTTTTTGAAATCCACGTTAGGTGTAATCTTAATCCTTATTATATGTCGTTTAGATTTTTACTTTTAGCAATCAATAAATATCTTCCTCATATCATTACTGGTTCCCATTCTTTTACTTTGTTCATTATTCTACAGTTTTTATTTGATATAATTTTGCCGCACATCTTACAAGTTTGTCAATGTGCACGAGCTGAATAGAATTCATCATATTGGTACGGTTGATGGCATTTTGCTTGTAAAATTGACCCTCCAAATTATTGAATTTGCTTGAAATTCCCCCCCTCTCTAAGCAAGTGTCTAACAAAGATCCTTCCTTGATCTCAATCCTTGCTCGTGTTTATAATTTTTTATGTATATGTATTGTCTAATATCTAAGGATCTAAAATGTAATAGTGTGGCAGGTTTTGGTGAGATTACCCGTGATCTTGACAAAGAGGTGTGTTGCCATTGGCTACGACTTATTCTATTCAGGTGCAGTCCCCTGCTCTTGGTTTGCGTTGGTCTATGTTATTGGCAATAGATCAAACTCCTTAAGCTCAGTAACAATTCAAAAGAAATTCCTCAAGAAAATTGAAAATACTTTCGTGAGTAAAACCTCAGGTTTGTTTATGAAGTTCTGTTATTAAAGTTTACATGTCAGTATTTCCCCTTAATACCCAAGATCATACAAACAGGAAACCTAAAACATCATAAGAATTAAACATACCATAAACTGAATAAAAACAATCTAATATAGATAAAGAAAAACAAGATTCAATATGTCATCATCAATATACCATTTAGCTACCTCAATTCCTAGAAGAAAAGAGCTACTTGTTATGTTTGATTTTCCGTAACTTTACAATTTACACCAACACAAATATAGTTTCACATATCTCAAAACTCAACTGAAGATGCAAGAAGCACGAAATTTAGCATATACATCAGAAAATGTAGAAAACAAAAATATGAAACTATCATATACAATCCAATCCTTGTTACCCAATAAACACAAACTTCACAATCTCATTCTCACAAAGAATCGGGGATCCATGCTTGTGAGAGAATGAAAAACACTTGCATTTAGCCTTTAGGATCAAAGAGAAAACGTCACATAAGCTTCATTTCATTTTAAAACCATTTCATATTTCATTCCAAATCCAGGAAAAGATTAGAAACAGTAACATTTCCAATGATTTCTTTCAGCAAGTGATTTAGCATTTCATGAGAATTAAAATGTGTAATTGTGTATATGTTATTATGTTGCAAACACAACAGTCACGACAAAAGGAGGCAGCTTTCTCAATGTTCACCTGGTCTATGCTTGAATAAAACCTATACCTAGCTAGAAACTGAATATGCTACTCCTTTACCATTGAACTACAGTCACAAACATGATCAGAACTGGTTAATTGACTTCACTTGTCATATTCAATGGTCAAATGACTGGAAGAAGCAACAAGGTCCAAAAGGGGTTTTTTCCTTTTCAGGGAGGAGAAATCTCAGTTACTTTTACACAAACAGAATAACTGGCAGAGTTTAGTTTAAATAAATGCTTTAGATCACATGAGTTGATGCTCAATCATTTAGGCACATTGCCTTCTTCTAAAAGCAGATTGATAATAGACTTAATGATCTCATTATTCACGACAATGGCGTTCTCCGGTTTTCTGATAAGCTCCTTCAGAATGGAATGGAGTCTCAATCGTAACTCCTTGAACAAGACAGCTATTTGGGCAGGTGCAGTCAATTTCAACCATCCATCAATGGCGACCAGTCCAGTCTGATGCTGGACATTAATTGACCCTCCAAAGAGCAAAATAGAGTATGGCGAAATCACTGAAGTATCTCGCAGAAACACCTTGTTTGTTTCAACCTTTTCAAGGAACACAATAAAGGGGTATTGGAATGCTTTTGTGTTACTGTTGATAGAAGAAGGGTGGACATGAACTTCTCTTCTTCCATCAAACCAGAGCGTGCGACCAGAATATGCATTGCTCGAAGACCGCTTAAGGCTGCTGAGAGTTGCTGCAACAATGCCTTGCTCACCAGCTGCTACATTGGGGTATAAACCTGCACATAGTATAGCCTTCAGAACTGAAGAATGATGTGAATATATATTAAATGGTTGTGATGCATCACAAAGAACACTGTCAAGTTTCGCTATCTTTTTTCCATCCTTCTGATAATCCTTCGGGAGAGAGATGAGACCAATGTCTGCTAGCAAAGTTCCAAACTGCACCCTCATCTCCCTTATAGTTAACATCACAGAGCTGCTCAAGAAATATGAATTGCAAAATTGCTGCGCGGCTTTAGTTCCTTTCTGATTCAAAATTTTCTCCCATTTTTCATAAGCTTTCATCATTAATAAGTGATCAGATTGACGATCCATGTCATTTGTGTCACCAGATCCATCTATCTTATAATTTAACAATGCTAATTTGGCTCTTTCAACATTTTGCTTCTCATCCTTAGGATAAATAAATGGAGACTTGTAACTGAGAAATGCAGAAACCGAAAGAATAGGAGACAAGCAACCGAATATTGCACCATACAGCATCATCTTCCCAATCAATACATCAACAGGAAGTTTTGCCAGATGATGTCCAAGAGGCGTCAACACTTCATCCCCTTCAAGAGCACCTACCTCATACAATAAAGATACTGCTGTATCCATTGCTTCATTCTTGGGAGGTTCTAAAGCCTCAGACAAAAATGGTTTTATATGTCCAAGTGATAGTAACTTAATCTGCAGACACAATTCGACTAATGGCATACGAAGCATCTCAGGAACCTGATAAGGGCGCATGAGTCTTTCAAATCTATGGCGAGTATACAAGCAAAAGCAAATTCCAGGCTTTACCCGTCCAGCTCTACCCCGACGCTGCCTTGCATTTGCTTGAGAAATCCAATCTTCAACCATGCTAGACAATTTCTTCTGTGGATTATATCGATTCTCCTTATGCCTTCCACAGTCAATTACATATACCACATCATCTATTGTTATGCTGGTCTCTGCTATATTTGTGGCTATAACAACCTTACGTATATTTCCAGGAGGGCGTAGAAACACCCTTTTCTGTTCAGTTGATGCAACTGATGAATGCAAAGGAATGACCCAATCAGAAGATTGCCCACCAAATTGGTATGAAGCCACCAACTTATCATATAAATTGTTTATTTCAGACACTCCAGGCAAGAATACAAGGATGGCACCCTCACCATGAGTTTCATCAATGAAACATATTAGATCTTCAAGAAGATCATAATCAATGACATCTTCATTCAATCTTTTTAGATTTTGTTGGGCTTGTTCACTGTATGATTGATAATTACTTGGAACAAAATATGGGTTAGAAGATTCTTCAGAAAGCAGAGACTCGTCACCCCATCCAGATAAGACTAGATTCTTCTTCCCCCTGCTATTTGTCACAGAACCTTTCTGTGAATTCTGTCTTTTGGGAAACCCTCCATATGCTAAAGAAGCTGGAGAATCTGAAGCAAGTCGATAATTAATCTGATCATATATATCCTCAAGAAAGGATGTTGTCACTGGATGAGTCCTACCTTCTGCAGTAACTACAGGGCAATGGCCAAAGTATCTTGAAAATAAAGTTGCATCAACTGTCGCAGACATTAGAATGACCTTCAGTTTCGTAGAACTTTCAGTGGACCGCTTCTCAACTAGATCCTTTAACACAATTAGAAGAAAATCACCCAATAAAGACCTCTCATGTACTTCATCAACTATGATATGAGTAATGCCAGTCAAGTTTCGGTCCCCCATCAATTTTCTCAGAAGGATGCCAGTTGTACAGAACAGAAGCTTTGTTTTCTCATTCTTGGCACTATCAAGACGAACTTGATAGCCAACCAAGGAACCTTGCAAACCCGGTGAAGGTTCACACCTCTCGTCTGCAACTCTTTCAGCCACAGAAATAGCCGCTATTCTCCTTGGCTGTGTGCAAACAATGTTACAGTGTCCGCCAAGTCCTGACTCAATCATGTCATCCAATATAAATTGTGGAACTTGAGTTGTCTTTCCAGAGCCTGTTTCCCCACAAACGACAAGTACATCATTTTCCTTTAGTAATTGCAATATATCACCCTTTAGTGCAGCAATGGGAAGTGTAGCTCTAAATTTTGACATATCCTGGTATCTTTGGCTTCTCATTTTATTACCTTGGGCTTTTCTCAACTCAGCACTCTCCATTTCCTTCATATGGATTTCTCTCTGAGAAAATGGTTGAGGACTAGAATGGGTTGAATTTTTATTTTCATCTTGTCTAACAAAGGATTCAGGAGGCTTGCAATCTGTAACATCAACAGACGCAGTTTCACCAGAACCATTGCCAAGTAATAATGAATCCACAAAACGAGACCTATGGTCTTCCTCACTGTCTTCTAGCTTGGTTGATGATTCCCCTTCCATCAACTTAATAACAAATGAAGCATAAGGCTCGGTAATCGGAAGATGAACCGGGGTATCAGGAAACAGCTGGAACAAAGCATATGCTGCCACTTTATTCTGTGCATCCTCAGCAGATTCAAAGGTCTCATTCTGATCTGGAAGCTGAAATGTGACCAGCCCCCCAGCTTTTCGGCTCTTGCCCCTCCCACTAGCTTTACGCAAAATGCTCACAGTATAGGAGAAACTCTTTCCCCTGCCAAGAACTTTATTGAACTTCGGAGCATCCCACCCTGATCTCTGGCACATTTGATGAAGAATAGCCTTTGGACTCTTTTGAGGGTCCCCCTTCTTCCAAATGCCATCTAATTTCTCCAAACTCTTCTTCTCCTCAGATAACCTCTTAATTTTCTCTTGCTTCTGTGCTTTCAAAATATCAGAAGCTAACTTTTCATTGGATGCCTCATCTTCCATGAAGAGCCCACCAAGCTCAATGTCCCCACCCTCTCCTTCTGCAGAATCCCTTTCAACATGTGGATCTTCCTCCTTCCTACTATCCTTCGTCTCCGATAACCTCTTAATTTTCTCTTGCTTCTGCGCTTTCAACATTTCATTGGATGGCACATCCTCCATGAAGAACCCACCAAGCTCAATGTCTCCACCCTCTCCTTTAGCAGAATCCCTTTCAACATGTAGATTTTCCTCCTTGCTATGGTCCTCCTCCTCCACATCATCTTCATCAACTAATTTTCCATCAGAAGGCAAAGCAACGACCGAATCACCTCCCACATCACATGGGGTATTATCTCCAACACAATCAAAAGGCTCATTACCCCTCTCAGATGCAGGGTCAGAACTGATCTTACCATGCTCCTCATTATATTCTAACTCCAAATTTTCATATGACAATCCTAGAGCAGACATCTCCTGTTTCAATTCCCGGATGACAATCCCCGCCTGCTCCTTTTGCTTCTTATCCCCTTTTTCCTTGGCCCTCGCCGCTTCCAACCTCGCAGCACGATACTCTTGAGCAATAACATCATAAGACCTAGGTTGTTGCTTGATCCTATTACTTCTCGCACCGCAATTGAAGTCATATTCATCCTCCCAATTCTCAGATTCCTCTTCCTCCTCTTCCTGTTGCTGCACATATTGCTTAATCCAATCAGCTTGAGACTTTTGAAATGAAGAATCTAAACCACCACCACCACCATCATTCAACTGTCTTCTCTTGATCAAAAACTGAGTTTCTACAGCTTCTTCTTCTGCTTCTGCTGCTGCTTCTGCTTCATCATCCTTAGTAGCTGTGGTTGTTGAATTTTGGAAAACAACAACACCAACAGAACCCCCTTTGTCAAACGACGAAGCACCGGTGGAAAATTTGAGGGGAAGTTCATCACTGGGCAGATTGAGGCAAAGCCAATCGAGGGCAGATTCGAAGGTGGCGGCGTCTTTGAGAACGGAGAGAGCGAGCTCGATATGGTGGTTGGTGAAACCTTCGCAGGAGAGTTTCTCGTAAATGGATTTGAGCTTCTTGGCCTTCTGGGATTTGGTTAGGGTTAGGGTTTGGGTGTCGTCGTCCGCCGCCGTCGAAGGAGGAGGGTGTGGGGCGGAGTTGAGGAGTAGACGGCGGAGACGGTTCTCGTTCTCGGCTGAGATTTGCAGCCTTGGAGCGGTTGATGATGATGATGATGAAGAAGGTTGGGGCTTTCGGGTCTGTTTCTGATTCTTTTTGGGCGCCATTTTTGGTGCTTTCTCACTCTCACCATCAAAGTTCAGCAACTCCTCCTCCCCCTTAAGACCTTGTTTCCTTGTGTTTGTCTAGACAAGATCATTCATTAATAACTTCAATAATGACAATAGTAATAACTAATAAGATTTCCTATTGTTAGTGTTAAAATATTTTTTATAACCCGATCGCCGACATTAGACGAGTCATAGTTCCATGATCATATGCTTCCAAAACTCGCGCCTCAGGCTGAGGAAAACTCGCACTTCATCTTGTAAGATGGGTCAAAAGATTGTAGCGTAAGTCGATTGTCGTCATAAGATGAGTCATGCTTCCATGATCATAGTTTCAAAACTCGCGCCTCATGTCAAGGGAAACTCACACGTAAGTTGATTTGCCTTGTAAGGCGGGCCACAAGCTCTCAGCATAGGTGAATCGCCGCCATGACACGAGTCATACTTCTATTATCATATTTTTAACTTGCGCCTCGCCTTGTAAGATGCGTCAAAAGCTTGTAGTGTAAGTCGATCGCCATCATAAGACGAGTCCTAGATTTAAAATCGTTCTACAGGTGAGGCCGATGATAACGAGCCCTAGATTTAAAATCATCACAAATCTATACGACTAAATCAAGTGAATCCTAAACATGAGGCCAATGATATAGAAAAACACTCACAAACATTACAAAAAAAATTATAGAACACAGTTAGTTAATGCCTAATAAGCACACACACTTAAGGGTTTGGAGGGTTGTGGTCCCCCATCCCCGAGCAAATTTGGACCTTAAAGCCCAATTAGCACACACGCTTAAAGGTCTAGAGGGTTATGACCCCTCCCCCAACGAATTTGGACCTTAAAGTCCAATAAGTGCACATGCTTAATGGCTTGGAGGACTATGTTCCCCCCGAGTCATCACTTGGCCAACAACTAAGAGGCGTCGTAACGGTCAAAATCAAGATCCAAGGACAAAAATTCGATGAGGAATAGTCATCTATAACCGCTAAAGAATTAAATGCACATAATGTTAGATAATCCCCTAGCAACCCAAGAGTCAAGGAATGAGTCTATAAGAGGGACAAAGAAGCTATGAGAAATCCAACTTCACTAAAATACTACTCGCCATCGTCCATAAGCTTGGGTTTAACTTCTGAGCTTAGGACCCTCGGCTCTAAAGCAGAACACTCACCATGATAGAACCCCCACGTTTGGGCCTTCGGGGTCAAGTGCTCACACTGATCCAATGATTGAAGTGCCTGAGGGAAGGCCAAAAGTTGGCAGGTTTACAGTAGGATAAAGAGAGTGAAATCAAGAGGAGTTAGTTAGTGAGTTGTATCCTTGATTAAAGGAATTGAGGTATATTAGGAGAGAGAGGGGAATGTTGCATCATTCACGTTTTCTGTTGAATAGTTTTAGGAGAGAATAACTCTCTGGAGGAGTCATAAACTTTGGATGTATTTCGTTCTTATGAATTGAATAAAATTCTGTTTTTGAAATTACCTAGCTCTATCATTGGTCCGACCTGCCGGACGCTACAGACCCTGCGGACACTGTTCACCGAGCACTGTTCACTCGCGAACACTTTTCACCGCGAACACTGTTCATCCAGGTTCGTCCAGGAAGCTAGCCTTGTTGTTGTCCATGCCACCAAAGATGGCAGACAGAGTCGACGCGTTAGAGGCACGGATGTTGACGATGGAAGAGTCGATGCGCCAATCCCTGGTAGAGTTTCGACAATCTGTGATTGAGGAGTTTGCAAAATTGCTTCAGGGTCGTACACAAGAGAGATCAGAGGGGGTTTCTTCTGAGGACACCACTTCTGAATACAAGATGGCAGTGAAGAAGGTGGAGTTGCCACCAGTTGAGGGCACGGACCCGGTTGGCTGGATAACTCGTGCCGAGACGTACTTTGAAGTGCAGGGAACATCGGAGGCAGTGAAGGTGTGTTTGGCCAAACTGAGTATGGAGGGAGCCACCATTCATTGGTTCAACCTCCTCCGCGAAACAGAGGATGATCTCACTTGGACTAGACTGAAGCGAGCTTTGATAACTCGTTACGGTGGACGCCAAAGTGTCAATCCCTTCGAGAAGCTCAAAGATCTTACGCAAACAGGCAGCATAGATGATTACCTATCAGAATTTGAGTTCATATCGTCTCAGGTAGAGTGGCTACTAGAGGACCAGTACCTGGGGTATTTTATTAGGGGCCTCCGACCGGAACTACGCTTGCGTGTCTGTACCTTTAACCCCACCAGTCGTTTGCAGGCCATGCGCATTGCGCGTGATGTTGAAACTGAAATGAAAGGCGCACTGCCACCACGCAGCGGAGGATCGAAAGCGTGGAAGGGAAGTAGAGGTTGGAACGGTGGATCGTATGAGAAAGGTGTGTTCGGGTCAGGATCCGGGTCTGGACATGACCCAAACTTAAGTAAAGGGCATTATGGTTCTGGCCCAACTGCTGCAACCCAGACCAAGGGTGGAGCATCTCAATTCCAAACACATCCAACTCCCACTTTTCCACAGGCCAACCGCACAAGCAGCAACGACAACCGACGCATGCAAAGCGGCGACCGCCACCACGGTGACCGGAATCGTGGTGTTAAACACTTGCCTTACTCTGAATTGATGAGTCGGAAAGCACGTGGGTTGTGCTTCAGGTGTGGCGAACGCTACCATCCCCTTCATGAGTGTGCTGAAAAACAACTCAGGTTGGTAATATTAGGGGATGATGAAATAGTGAATGAGGACGGAGTAGTTATTGCAATTGAAGTCAGGGAGGACGAGGAAGAAGAGGAATCAAAGCTGAGTTCAATGGGGTTATTTGGGCTAGTTGAAGACAACAACACCAGTAGAGTACCTCCCAAAACCTTGCGATTGGAAGGAAAAGTGAAAGGAGTATCAGTGGTTGTGTTGATTGATAGTGGCGCCACCCACAATTTTGTTTCTCCTCGAGTGGCTACAATCCTAGAGCTTCCGATTGAGCATGGCAGGGGGATGGGCGTTAGACTTGGTGATGGGCACCGAGTCACCACAGAGGGCAAGTGTGAGAATATTGAAGTTCACTTAGGAGAATTCAAGACCCCAGTTGAGGCATATGTTTTGGAGTTGGGAAACCTTGACATGATCTTAGGTGTGGCATGGCTGCAAAGGTTTGGAAAGGTCACCTTTGATTGGAAAGAAATGACAATTGGGTTCTTTTGGCAAGGAGAGTATGTGGAATTACAAGGCCAGACTTCAGGGAGAAAATATGGGGAGAAGGAATCAGCAAGCTCAGGCCATACAACTTCTCTGCACAGCTTTGTCAAAGACAGTGTAGGAGAGTTAGACTCAGTGCAGAATTATACTTTGAATACGCAGCAACAAGAAGAAATCCAGCAGGTACTTACTGAATTTTCTGTTATCTTTAAGGAGGCAAGTGGACTGCCACCATCAAGGAACACTTCCCATTCGATTGAACTGTACCCGGGTGCTGGACCAGTTAGTGTGAGACCTTACCGCTACCCTTATCATAAAAAAGATGAGATAGAAAGGCAGGTTCGTGAAATGTTACAACAAGGGATAATTAGGCACAGTTCAAGTGTGTTCTCTAGCCCGGTGATATTGGTTAAAAAGAAAGAGGCTACATGGAGAATGTGTGTGGATTACAGGGAGTTAAACAAGGTGACTATCCCCGACAAATACCCCATTCCGGTGGTGGAGGAACTGTTGGATGAACTGCACGGAGCAATCTATTTCTCTAAATTGGACTTAAAGTCGGAATACCACCAAATTAGAGTGAGACCGGAGGATGTGCACAAGACCGCTTTTCGAACACACGAAGGGCATTATGAGTATTTAGTGATGCCTTTTGGGTTAACCAATGCCCCGACTACTTTTAAATCCACCATGAATCAAGTGTTCAAACCTTGCCTTCGGAAATTCGTCCTTGTCTTCTTTGACGATATCCTAGGGTATAGTAAGAGTTGGGGAGCACATTTGGAACACTTAGCAGTGGTTCTGAAAATTCTGCAGGAGAATAGTTTTGTGGCAAACCAGAAGAAATGTGTCTTTGGAAGTCAGCAAGTAGATTATTTAGGGCACATCATCTCTAACCAAGGAGTGGCGGTGGATCCAGCAAAAATCAGAAGCATAGTGGAGTGGTCAATTCCCCATAATGTCAAAGGGGTGAGGGGTTTTTTAGGCTTGACGAGGTACTACCGAAAATTCATTGCAGGATATGGAAAGATAGCAAAGCCCTTGACAGAGCTTACCAAAAAAGAGGGTTTTAAGTGGGGAACCGAAGCTCTGCAGGCGTTTGAAGAACTGAAACAGGTAATGGCACACTCTCCCTTGCTAGTGATGCCAGATTTCTCTCAAACTTTTGAGATAGAGTGTGACGCTTCGGGGCGAGGCGTAAGAGCAGTTTTGATGCAAAATAAACGACTTGTGGCTTATTTTAGCAAGGCTCTCACACAACGTAATCTGAGCAAGTCAGCATATGAAAAGGAGCTCATAGCTCTTGTCCTAGCAGTCCAACATTGGAGACCATACCTATTGGGGAGGAGTTTTAAGGTGTATTCTGACCAAAAGAGTCTTAAACACCTATTACAACAAAGAATTGCCACTGCTGACCAGCAAAATTGGATAGCAAAACTTCTTGGCTATTATTTTGAGATCATCTATAAACCGGGGCAGGAAAATAAGGTCGTAGATGCTCTATCAACAATGTTTGAGGAAGGTGAATTGAGGGAAATTGCATCTTTTCCAGTTTGGCTTAATAGACAGCAAGTGCAAACTGAAGTAGATGCTAACCCACAGCTGCAGAAAATTATGGAGGACCTCCAGAGAGACCCACTCTCCAGACCTGGATTTAGTCTTCATCAAGGGATCCTGTTGTACCAAGGAAGGTTAGTGTTAGCAACCAAGTCTCAATTAATTCCAGTTATGTTGATCGGATTCCATTCTTCCCCGGCCGGAGGACATTCTGGTTTCTTACGGACTTATAGAAGGCTGGCCGGCAATTTGTATTGGCTGGGCATGAAAAATTCAGTGCAAGAGTTTGTGGGACGCTGTTATGTGTGCCAATGCCAGAAATATTCTGCTTCCTCTCCGGCCAGGTTATTGCAGCCTCTCCCCATTCCAGATCTGATTTGGGAAGATATATCCTTAGATTTCATCAGGGGACTACCTAAATCAAAAGGCTATGAGGCAATCTTTGTGGTGGTGGATAGATTGTCTAAATACGGACACTTTATTCCATTTAAGCATCCTTATACAACTAGGAAAGTAGTGGAGGTATTTGCTAAGGAAATTGTGCGCTTACATGGCATTCCTCACTCCATTGTGAGTGATAGAGACCCTTTGTTCATTAGTTTGTTTTGGAAAGAACTGTTTCGTCTTCAAGGAACTACTTTAAAGATGAGTTCCTCATACCATCCGGAGACTGATGGTCAAACGGAAGTGGTCAATCGATGCTTGGAGGCATACTTGCGATGTTTTGCTTCGAAGCAACCAAAAAACTGGTCTTATTGGGTTCCGTGGGCAGAATTGTGGTACAACACCCCTTTTCATGGGTCTACGGGCACTACCCCATTTGAAGAATTTTATGGGAGAAAACCACCTTCGTTGATCAGATTTTCCCTAGGGGAGACAAGGGTGGAAGCAGTAGCAGTTGAGTAGGTTGATAGAGATGAGGCTTTGAGACAACTGAAACATCATCTCCTGCAAGCTCAGCAACAAATGAAAAAGTATGCAGATCAGAAGCGTAGGGACGTCAGTTTTGAGGTAGGGGAATGAGTGTTTATTAAATTGAGGCCACATAGACAACAAACAGTAGCAAGAAGGATTAATCAGAAGTTGGCTCCGCGATACTTTGGTCCATTTCCAATAGTTGCTAAGGTTGGGGTTGTTTCCTACAAGCTGAAGTTACCAAACACAGCGAGAATTCACCCGGTGTTTCATATCTCACAGTTAAAGAAAGCAGTGGGTGATTATACAGTTGAACCTTCTTTGCCGGAAGGGTTGGAAGTAGAGGGTGAAGGGGATGAAGAACCAGAAGCAGTTTTGGCCTCCCAGGTAACTCAACGTGAGGGCCACTGGATTAAGCAGTGGTTAGTTAAATGGAAAGGAAGAAGCACGGAAGACACGACGTGGGAAGATGAGACCTTGCTTCTGAGTCAATTTCCTAATCTGAGCCTTGAGGACAAGGCTGATTTTGTAGAGGGGGGCAGTGATAGAACCCCCACGTTTGGGCCTTCGGGGTCAAGTGCTCACACTGATCCAATGATTGAAGTGCCTGAGGGAAGGCCCAAAAGTTGGCAGGTTTACAATAGGAGAAAGAAAGTGAAATCAGGAGGAGTTAGTTAGTGAGCTGTATACTTGATTGAAGGAATTGAGGTATATTAGGAGAGAGAGGGGAATGTTGCATCATTCACGTTTTCTGTTGAATAGTTTTAGGAGAGAATAACTCTCTGGAGGAGTCATAGACTCTGGATGTATTTCATTCTTATGAATTGAATAAAATTCTGTTTCTGAAATTACCTAGCTCTATTGTAACACCCCAATTTCTCAACTGAGGAGTCACATTAGTAACCTAACAAAGTCTAAGGACCAATCTGCAATCCCTAAAAACCAAGGGAATTTTTTTCCTGTAAAACAACTAAACACTTCGGCTAAAAGGTTGGAAACATACCATAACTTTATTTAGATAACTTGTTTCCCGATATACAGTAATAATAGTTTACAATACCATAAGTAAGGTTCAGAATAAACATGCGCACTTTAACAGTGGCGGAAGCAAGGCTTTAATAACAGAGTTCTCATAAAGTAAAAGAGACTCCAACATAATCCACAAGAAGAGAAGCAAAGCTGCTTCTCATACCTCTACTCCACCGCTTACAACTCGATCTCCAACTCGAGTAGCTATGCCTCGGCGGAAGGATCTCCATCGCCTAATAGCGTTAAGCGCCCAAACAACAAGTAGCAAATAGAAAGGGTTAACTCCATGCAATTACCATGTATAAAAGAGAAAAATCATGCTGTTCGAATTTAATTACCTGGCATGGTAAATAACTAGCAACATAACTCAACTCATATATCAACAACTTAAACATAAATCGGACTCAGATAATAATAACCTCAACAATGTAACATCAAATCAGATATCAATAAACCAATACGAAAATCCAACAACATAGGGTCAGGTGTTAGTTCCCTATAATGCAACTATATGCTGCTAACAAAATGGATCGATCAATATCGTCTCTCAAGACGGGACAATGATAGGACACACCTCCTCATCGCCACTTATAACGTCATACATGACGGGACAATCATAGGACACACCTCCTAATCGCCACTTAACGTCACACAAGACGGGACAATCATAGGACACACCTCCTGATCGCCACTTAGCACCTCGCAAGATGGGACAATGATAGGACACACCTCCTCATCGCCACTTGACTCAAGCCCTATATGCCAAGTCAGACAATAACAAAGCCCACCCAAGGACCAATCCAAAGTAACCACATGTTCCATCCACTAGGAAGCAGTAACGACAGAAACCAGTAAACGGCCGAAGCCTCTCAGAAAACATTTTCCAAATTCAGCATAATAATCATAATCATCTGCCAATCAATATAAACATCTTCATCTCAAACACAGACAGTGCGATAAAAGCATGCAAGACTCAAAGACGCTCTAAAACTGAGTTACCCTTACCTTCGTGAGTAGAAGTTGGGCATGGAAATTGCGAACCTAGAACAAAGAAAACACAATCATCAACACAAGCTTCACTAGGAGCAACACGATCTACTAATACTAATCGAAATCGTAAAGAAAGCCTCTAAAGCTTCAGAGTTCCTATTTAGGCACAAATTGACAACAGAGACTTCGTTCGCTAAAACGAGCATAACTCGAGCTACAGAACTCAGAATGACACGAAACCGGCGCCAAAATTTCGACAATTGAAAGAGCTACGCAATGGCTCAGGTCATAGAGACCCAAAAATTATTTTTGGACACGGTACCCAAGCAATTAGGTTTCGGCCACTATGGAAAATAGGGTTTTCGAACTTTTTCTTCGATCTAAATCAATTCACAAGGTAGTTTTAGGGTAAAACTAAGGCAAAGAAATTGTCGGAACAATTTTCGGACAATCGGGTCGAAATACGACTATCCAGGGGCATTTTGGTCCAAAATAAAGGCTCAAAACTTCAAAGTTATCAGTTCGGAAAACAAATTTGACAGCATTGGTCCTCATGACAACCGTGACAACAAATCCTAAAGGCACGAAGTCAGATTACAGCTTTTCGACAATAAAGTTTCGAAATGTGCGACTAATGGGGTTTTGAATCAATTTTTCAGATCTTGGACAACTGAATCGCAATCGGCGATTACTGACAGAGGTTTTAGACTCATGGGAACATAAGGAACATAACCCAACCAAGAAATCAAGGAAATCAGACAATTTTAGAAAAAGCTCAAAACTGTGAGCACAGAAACGACTTCAGAAACGCAACAGAAACAGTAAACAGAGGTAGGATTCATGCTAGTTACCTCAATACCTAGAAGTAGGGACGAACTGCACGAAGATTGGTCAAGTTTTCGCGAAAATTTCTCCTCTCCTCCTCTCTCCTTGCTCGCGGCCTTGAATGGGTGAGAATGAAGAGATTTTGCTTTTTCGAGCTATTTATAGGCAGGTGAAATCGCGGGAAAATGAAAATTTCGCGATTCCGATTTTTGCAGCACGTCCACCGAGGAATTCTAAGAGAGATTCTGGCGTCAGAATTCCAGAACTCAAAACAATTATCTATGATTTGGGAAAAACGATATCTAAAATCCCAAAGGCGGTGTAAGTTAATCTGTCCCGTAAAACTACTTTTTGCTGTGATGCTCAGACGACAAAACTTCCTCCTGAAGAAAGATTGGAAATGTCGAAAAAAATCTGGCAACGCGGACGGAAACTTCGTTAGAAGTCCCGAATAGAAAAAGTCTTCATCCATCGCTCGAATCTAGGGTTTCGAAGCAAGGAAATTAGCGTCGTCGGACTTCCGAAAAGTGAATACTATCGTGCGTACAGTCCAGAGTTCCGAAATGAAACGCTGGTCGAAGGAAAAATAAAGAAAATCTTTAAATTTTCCAAGGATTCGAAATCTCACTTAAAACGTTGCTCTAAAGCGAAATTAGCCTATTCTGGACACGCTTGCCATAAGGCGGGTGTGCAGACGACTCGCTCTAATTCCTAAAATGACTACGCAACATTCCTCAAGCAATTCCTGAACTTTTTTCTTCATTAATCTTTCTCAAATATCAAACTCCTGTCACGCTTACACTGATTCTACGCGTGAGTCGGAAATTAGCTTGTTCTGAAAATCCAGGTCTTACATCTATCACACCATCCCTAATTGTTTGGTTGGAGGAGAATGGAGGGGAGGGGAGGGGAGGGGAGGGATTTTTAAAATTTGATTTTGTTTGGTTCAAACTTTAGGAGGGGAGGGGAGGGGAATGGAGGGGAGCAAAATCCCTCCAATCTCAATTTTTTGATCCCTCCAAAAGTGGGGGAATTAGGGGGGGAAATAAATTTCGGACAAAAATAACCCTACTCAAATTTAAAAATTCCAATCTTTTATCCTAGGTTTCCCTTCTTCATTTCACGTTATTTTCTTCCTTCTTCAAACCAAACACTGCTGCCCCCTCTCCGATCTCTTTCTCCGCCGCCGGCACTGCATGCAGTTGATTGATCAATCGGTCATGTTTTTATCTATATAGCCCTTTTTGTTTGATTACTAGTTTTGTTTTTGTTACTGTGTGAACTTGATTGTGGGTCTGATATTTCACCTGGTTTGCTGTGGGTTGTTTTTTCCTTCATTGCTCCACTGGTTTGTTGTGTAATTATCCACGATGGTGATTGGTTCTCATTTTGTGATTGGATTCGTGGGGCAGCAGTAGGTGTTCTTTTGCGTTTTTCTTGCTGTTTCCATGTCCCCTGTTCCTTTCTTTCTTTTTCTTTTCATATGTTTTGTTTAAATTGATGAAATAGTTGACATTATTACTGGTAATAAATCTTGCAGTTTTGTTGATGATAGGTATAAAAGTAATTTTAATTATAAAATATCTTCTCTCCCCTCATGAACCAAATAAAAAAAAGTTATTTTCCCTTCCCTCTTTTCTATGAACCAAACACAATAAGTATTAAAATCTCTCCCCTCTCTTCCCCTCCCCTCCCCTCCCCTCCATTAAAATCCCTCCCCTCCCCTCCCCTCATTTGAACCAAACAGTATGTAAAAGTTTGGGTTTAACATGAGTTTAGAACCTCGGTTCTTTAGTGGAACAGGTAGAATATTACATGTTGGCTTCCATGTAGGATATACACTTATCTTTTCTTACTGTTGCACCCTTCCCACCACCGCCCCATTCTCCCCTACATAGAATTCACTAAGAACCGGCGGGAAGCAATTATTGACCAATAGAACCTAGTCTCCAACAACCTGAACCGCAACCATCACTAGCCAATATCAACCCATCAATGTCTCTCAAATCAATTTTGTTCCCTTTTATCTTCAACCACGACAACTGTTAGTATATGCACTAGTAAGAAATATATTTAAATATTGCACCTTAAATATGTAAGAGATATCTTTATAGGGTCACACACATAGAATTAACTTGCTCGAATATGTTATTTTATTGGACTAGTTCAGGTACTCTGAATATAATAGATATAAAAAAAATGTAGATTTATGAATATATAACAAGTAAAACAGTAGATGGAGTAGAATAAAATTTCTGTCTTATTTTTTGTACAGTGATAGTTAATGTATGAACTCTTATTAATATCATATATAAATTATCTAATGTTTTTACCACCAACTGTCTCAATCCTAATTGATGAGTTTCTATATTTTGGATCAGTAGATAGACAAATAGAAACTGATTTCGTGAGTATGCATGACTTGGATATGACTCAGCATCATACGTTCAAAAAATGAAAAAAAGAAAGACTCAGCATCATAAAAGATAGGATCATTTCATCATATTTCATTGTCAATCAACGATGATTAATGTGTCTAAGGAAATTACTATTATTGTAGTCAAATAAAGGGATATATGATATCACATGTGGTTGATTCGTCAACATGAGTTGGCAATGGCATACTTATAAAGGGATTCGGGTTTGAGCTAACTTCTAAGGAGGTGGATTCGTGCAAACAAAAATATCAACTTAGTTGACATTTCTATTTAACGAGATCTCTTGGCGTACTAACACTAACACGTCACTGGAGTGGACATCTACTGATCTCCATATAAGTAATAGAGAAGATAATTTCTAATTGTTGAAAATCCTCAGTATGCCATCAGCAAATATTTAGCAGGAGTGGTGGTGCCTCTCCAAACTCTACCACTTTTCATAAAAAAATGGTTGATTCAAATTATACATAGTTAATTTTCTTCTCAACTTGAGTTTTATGCTTGAAAATAATATTACTTAACAAAATAGTCCTAATAAAATGCAAATGTTTTCCGCTTAAATAGTTAGCAATGGATTATAACCTACTTTAGTATGTATTTTTTAAAAGAGCAATTACATGTTTGAATTACAAACAGATAAATATAAGTAACTAAAAATATATTTGATTAAAAATGTAAAGTGATCGATGAAATTGGTCACTAAAAGTACTAGTGTTGATAAGTTTATCACAAAACTCAAGAGTTACCTTTGCGACTTTACAATTCTAATTGGATAAAATATCGGTTAAGTTAATGAATGTAGTGAGATAAAACTTCACACAATTGTATTGATATTCCTTATAAGGAGTGACTTATACTCAAGAATGTATAGACTATAGACCGTCTCTCTCACACATGAAATATTGAATATAATAACTTATTTATCATCTTTTTCTACGTATCTCGTAATTATTTTCGAAAATCATTTTAAAGTTGGAAAATATCGTGCAATTTTTTTTTTTGACATAAAATAAAAATTTTTATTTGAAAAGAGACAGCGTGCAATAACTTGAGTGTGACACACGACGCGAGTTTGTGATGATTCATATATATTTATATTGAAGGGGAAAAGACAAGAAGTATTTGCAGAGAAACAATCAGAAAGCGTAATTTCTTCCCTCTTTCCCTTCTTAACTCTATACCCTTTCCCCATCTTCCTCAATTTTTGATCTTCTGATTCTGTGTTTGTATAAATTGCAGAGTTGTGAGTTGTTGATTCAGTGTTGAAATTGCTGCAATGGAGTCTCGGAAAGTCGTCGGTTTCGTTGGTTTGGATGAATTGGGATTGCAGATGGCGTCGTTGCTCGTTCGCCATGGCTACGCTGTTCAAGCTTTCGAGGTTCCATTTTTTTCTTGATTAGAATTAGAATTAGAATTAGAATTAGAATAATGCCAGCTACAGTTACCCGTGTCGTGTGCTGCATGTTTTCCTTTATTTGCTGACAGGGACTCTGGTGTTGTTATTATCTTTTCATCAAAATGCATTTCCAGTTTTTCCATTAAATATAGTACCTTTTAACAAATAGAAATAGAAATGTTTAACAACCCAACTTATCTCACTTTATATTTCATTTCATTTCTTATATTTGATTAATTTCGTTTCAAAAAAAAAAAAAGAAAATTTGTTTCAAAATGATTAATACGTGTAAATTGATTTTTTTTTAGAGAAATTGCACCTCCAAAGATTGACCCTCACCCCAACTCATATGTCCCATAGCTTTTACCACTTGAACTATTATTTAGGGACGAGTAAATCTAGTTTATAACTTTATATTATTATTTATAGTTCATTTATTTCATTTTAATTAAGTTTTGTCATTATCAAGAATGTGTAGTACTGTTAATAATAGATAGTTTGATTCCTTAAGGGATTTTCTTACTACTCTTTTAATAGATAGTTTGATTATCTTACTACTCTTTTATTTTAAATTAAGGATCATTCAAAATTTTATAAGAAATTTCAAAAAAGTGTTTCTTAATTTTTAAAATAAAATTTTATTTTATTTAGGGCTTTAAGCCCTCCACATTATCAATTTTATTTATTTAATTTATTCATAATTTAAATTATTATATTATCTCATTCATTTTAATAAAAATATTAAATTAAGAATTAAATTCTAAAAATCAATATCACAATTTTTAAGATTATATATGCTTTGATATAAATTCAAATATTTTATTTGAATAATCATTTTAAAATAAATAAATATTAAATAGATATTAGCTTATTTCCTAAGTGCAACAAAAAATATATAGTTATTAACATGTAAATAAGAGCTAGAAGACATATAGGTTGGGGTGAGGGAGGTCCAGGGATCAATCCCTGGTGGGTGCAATTTATCTTTCCGATGTACCAAAAAAAAAGTCTAAATATAAGAACGACTATCAAAATTAGGGATATTTACCTCTTGGGTCAATAGATTAGGCAACTCATCAACAAGGTGTTGGTCTAGTGGTAAACAAGTTAGATCTGTAAGGGTGAGGTGATAAGATCGATTCCTGAAAAAGTCATTTTGTCGGGAGGATCCGCGACCGTATCAAAATCAGGTTAATACATGCAAGGACAAAAATAAAATAGATTAGGCATCTCATAATTATTTCCTCCCCTCCCCTTTGATTCCGCCTCTTCTATAATTTTATACTTTTTTATTTGCAGCAATTTTGTATTTACTTATAATATGTTCAATTGGTAGATAGGTGATCCCATCTTAGAAGAACTCGTGAAGCTTGGAGGAACTAGGTGCGCAAGCCCTTTGGAAGCAGGGAGAGGTGATTGATATTTTAGCTATATGGTTCACCATTTCATAAACTAATGTTTACACGGCCTGATAATCATTGCTCTGGTTTGTTGCAGTACCCCATTTAAATTGAGTTAAAATTGGTGTATTCAAGTTTAAAATTTGTGTACTTAGACTTATTTGTTGGATATGAGCTGAATTTTGATATTGATAACTATTTTTCGAAGGATTGGGGAAGCACCTGTTATCAATCATAGGCTAAAACATTTATACTGTAGAAAAAATAATAATAATTAACTTGTGGCCATAACCAACAAAAGCTGAAGCTTGGATGCATGGACAGGTTGGAGAATTTCCTATTTATCAGTGGACAAGATGCTTATATCTTACTGTTTGACTTGAAACTAAATATGTACATTGAATTCGAATTGAATGCTTTAAAATACAACTACTACTTAATATGGTTTCATAAAAAGAATCTTATGGAAAATTTGCCTCTCAAGTTTTGTTGAACTGCAAAGCTAAAGCAGGCTCACTCTATATCTGGCATGCATCAAAGAAGTCATACTTCTGAAATTGTGACAGAATACATGAAGTCATACTGTAAGATAACAAAGTTATGGTGAACATCTTGTATTGAAAATGGTCTGCTTTGCCATATTTCAAGTTACTTGTAGCTCAACATTTCATTATTTCACTTGAATTTGCAGTTCACAAACCAAACTTCATTTAGAGAAAGATAATTCTTAGATTAATTATTACTATTATAACTATTAGAGTAGATCTAGTAGTTCTCATTAGGAGTCTTCTAAGAGACTCTTCATGTATTCTGTAGGTCTATATATATAGACCCTCATGTAACTGAATCTCTATCTTGAATCGACAGTTTTCATAATTCAGGTAGAGTTAGTTTTCTCTCTAAATTAATAATAACAGGTGTTGTCCTCTCCAAAAACAATGATTGGGAGATTGTTTCTGTTCTATTGGTGTCATCTAAGCCATGTGCTGTACAATTTACAGTTACATGGACTCCCTAATGCTTATATATGTACACATTTTTCTCATGTGCAGGTGTAGCAGCTTTAGTTGTCCTAATATCTCATGTGGATCAAATTAATGATCTGATTTTTGGTGACGAGGGTGCTTTGAAAGGTCTCTATAGAGCCTTTTGACATTATACATAATTTATATTCAAGGAGCTTGGTTCATGTAAAAATAATTTTTTGAATATGCAGGTCTAAAGCCAGATACAGTCCTTATTCTTCGTTCAACCATATCACCATCAGTTTTACAAAAACTGGAGAAGGATCTTGAAGGTAAAAGATGCCTTCTATATTTTTGGCTTGATAAGATGATTGATTTCTTTGTAGAAGGAGTTAACAAATCTGGCTTATTATCCCAAATTCAGATGATAGGATTGACCCCTTGATCCTTTTAGTTGTCGCGTTAGTCGGTCATATGAGGATATGAAGCTATCGCCTGTTTTTTTTCATCAATATGATGTATCAGTTTAGAGATAGCTTCTACATAATAGAATACTGGTTGAGATCACATCTCAGATTCCTCTCCCTGTTTTCTCTAGCTCTCCCACTCCTCATTTTCTTGGAATCTCTACCTTTCCCAATTTGAATAAACCTTAAATGGTGGTTTCTGGTTTCAAATGTATGTATAACATGTTTTAGGGCAGGGTAAATACCTGGATGACAATATAGATATATGGTTTTCCTTAGCCCATGCACTATATTATCTAATATAAATTTGCTGAGTTATACAAGACTGTTGCCTATTTTCCTTTCTACATTGTACTGGCATCTAAGTAATTATGATTATGCAGAATATGTAAAAACTGGACAAGTTTTTTTTTTCTTAGAAAATTTGGATTTTTTGTAACATGAAATGCACCATTAGCAACTTTACTGGCCCAAATTAAAATTCCTTAGAAAATATTACTTTTTCAGAATTAATTTATTTCATTCATGGTTGTCCAAATATTTTTCCTTCAATTTTCCAACGGCCCACTGCTTTAGCTGGTGGTATTGTTCTATGTGATGCTTGTCTTGTATTTTTTATCTTTTGTGTTTTCAAAAGAAAAAAAAAATCTTTTGTGTTTTCATTATGGTTTCCTTGGACAGCTATAATGTTCAGAATGCCGAGAAATTTCCTCTGATTTGAGTTAGTCATAGTAAGGGGACCATCTGGTTAGTTGGAACTTATGTTCTATTTTTGCTATTTAATCTTCACTTAATACCAAAAGGACAAAGTAAGTTTTTTTTTTTTTTTCCGGGGGGTATTATTCCCTCCCCTCTTGCTCGAGGTACAAGTGCCAATTACAATTGTAGTTACTAGTATTTTCTGTCATCTATATTAACAATATCACTTGCAAACTTAAGGGACATATATTCTGGGATAATGTCTTCAAACTTTTGTATTTTAGGGAAGTTAGTGATAGGGCATTACTGCTCAAAAGTAATAGTCTCTTATGTTTATTTATCTTGTAGAAATTCATGAGATAGCTTATGTCGTTGACGCTTATGTCTCTTATGGGAGGTCTGATGCTTTGGTTGGAAAAGTCACTGTAAGTTATTGTCTTATTGTTATTATATTTATAATTTCTTGCTAAGTTGTAAACTAAGAATAAAATTCCTGCTTTCTATTAACTACTTAGCTAGTATATCTTGCATTGACTATTGCTGCTTGAACAACTTAGATTGCATCATCTGGAAGATCAGATGCCATTGCAAGAGTACAGCCTATTCTTTCAGGTAAAGTTTCGAATCTGCTTAGTTATACAGTACTCATGTCATGAAGAAAAGTGTCTCTGATTTTTTATTAATTAAGTGTTTTTTTTTGTTGACAGCTATGTGTGAAAAGCTTTTCACTTTTGAGGGTGAAGTTGGTGGCGGCAGGTTCACTTCCGTTTGGCTCTTGCTAAACCTAATTTTATCTTCATATAAAATTCTTTAAATGCAACAGTTCTATTTGACCATGCCTTGTAGGTTACATTTCCCCCTCCATGAATTGCAAAATTACACACTTCATGATTCACTTAGATAATAATCCTAAGCTTCTTTATATTGTCTATCTCAACAGAGAAAAGTTACTATTATAGGCTGCTGTGTTTTATTGGTGTATTAAATTTATTCATTTTATCACCTTTTTTATTGCAGCAAGGTTAAAATGGTTGCTGAGATGCTGGAAGGAATTCATTTCATTGCTTCAGTGGAGGCAGTCTCTCTTGGTGCAAAAGCTGGAATTCATCCATGGATAATCTATGATATAATTTCCAATGCTGCTGGAAATTCGTGGTACGTTCTTAATTAGTATGAAACCGCTAACTGTACAATAAAAAAAATCCTTTCACACATACATACTCTTCAGAAAGCAGGGAGGCAGACTTAAATATAACAAAAAATATTGAAAAAGGAGGCCTGCTTTGATCCCAAATGATCTTTGTCATCTATAAACCCAAATGTTCTGGTTTTTGCACCTACTGAATGCTGACTATTAAAATGTGCTGTCTTCAATTTAGTATAGATATTTTCTTATTGATCCTGACTCATTCTTTTTGGAAGGTGCTGACCGTTTCATTCATTTTGCAGGATATTCAAGAACAATATTCCTCTGTTGTTAAAGGGAGAGGTTAAACATCAAATTCTAAACAGTTTTGCTAAGGAGTTGGTAAGATCAATATAGAACAGAAGCAATTAAATATTCATATATTATCACTGTATTTTTGCTTGTCCAATGGTTATATCAACATTGAAATAGTAAGCTATTATTTGATTTGACAACCCTTTTGCACTACTTTTGGAGACTTCAGATGTAGACTTAATTTCTCTTTTGCTGACCTCACAAGGACAAAAATTTTCAAATGGAAACTCTGTTAGATATGAAACAATTCTTATGCTTTCACCTAATAGCTTAAGTGATACCAAATCTCTATCGTAGTAACAAAAAGTATTGTCAATAGGGATTGGATTGTTAAGTACGAGCTCATTAGTTCAAATTTTGCTTGAGCAATTGAAAGTTTGACTGGATTGAGATTGTTCAAGATTCAAATTGTAAGAACTTCAAATTAAACTTAAAACCAAAATTGGCACCAAAATTAGAAGATCCCAAAATTAACAGGGCACTAAAACGTGAACGATTTCCTTATTCTTTTTACTTGTTGAACTCTTAAATATGATAAGAACCTTGGGAGAACCATACCACAAAAGTTAGTTGTTGTAGTTTGAGAGCCCAAGACCTTATAAACCGCCCCACATTAGAATTCCATACTTCCAAGTCGCACCGAAGGTGACAAAAATTCGTAGGCTGCAGTGAAAGCAGCTGACAGTCAACGTCAGTGAGCTGGCCTGGACACTCGATAGGTCACAATGCAAGTGACAAAAGTTCCAAGACCTTAATGAAGGCAGCCCTCGATAGGTCGCAATGAAGGTGACAAAAGTTCCAGGTCCACAATGAAGGTGACTAGGGATAAGTCGCAGAAGCAATTCCCCCTGAGATTGGGAGCTCTGATACCAAGTTAAAAGTAATATAGCTGAAAAGAATATTAGTTTCTGATTGATATGTATTACACATGACTAAGAAGTACAATATATTGATAAGTGTCTAGTCCATCTCAAGTCTCAAAATAGGTTTCCTAGTCTATCTCAAACATTATCTACAAAGTTAATCCTATCTAGTATACGATAACATGATAATACCTTCCATAACTAATCTTTTCATTGCATAACATGTCCCACAATTATCCTTATCTTCTCATAATGTCTCAACAAACTATATCCTATGTTCCTAACAAATATCTCAACAATAAACAATCTTTAAGCATAGTTTAACG
Source organism: Lotus japonicus (assembly GCF_012489685.1). Taxonomy (NCBI): domain Eukaryota; kingdom Viridiplantae; phylum Streptophyta; class Magnoliopsida; order Fabales; family Fabaceae; genus Lotus; species Lotus japonicus. The sequence continues at coordinate 63,033,368 of NC_080042.1, forward strand.
TACACAAAGGGTTTTGGAGTTGAATTACTGATTTTTACTGTTAGAGATGTTTACCATTCTTGAGCCTCCACCTTACAGCTTAATCTTTTGAGATGACTGATTGAGATGGAATTAGAGCCTTAATGACCAAGTGGCAAGGAGTTCAATCCTTTCCTAACTGTGTCCATTCTTCTAATTCAATTATAGTTTTAACACAAAGTTTCAGTAATTGTCTGTGCTTTATACATGCTTTTAATGTATGGAGGATGTGCTAATGATGTAATGTGTGAACAATTCCTAGGCCTCCATGTAATAGTTTAACTCTTGGGTAGATTGTTGACAATTACTGTGAAATTTATTTTATTTTTTAATATAAACTTAGTGCCTCAAAATTCTCTTCTATGTTGGTCTAATCACGGATTACTTTTTAGTTGGAAGAGAATCACAACACTGTATCAATCTGACTCTTATTTTCAAAATTGACGTTTTGTTTGCCTTACAGCAACTTTGAATGTGTACAAAGCGCTGCTTTCAGTTCTTGTTGCTGTTGCTGTTGTTGTTGTTGTTGTTGTTGTTGTTGTTGTTGTTGTTGTTGTTCATTTCCAAACATTTCACGATGGAAACAGAATTTGCTTTATTGTAGGAAATCATTTTGGATATGGCCAAGTCACTAACTTTTCCACTTCCACTGTTGGCTGCTACTCATCAACAACTTATTCACGGTACAGAATTCAGTTTACTATATAGCACATTTTCTGTCAAGTTAAAAAAAAAAACCATTTGCAGCTCATGCAGTTAAGAAAATTCATTTTCAGGGGTTTCACATGTTTGTTATAATGATGATGATGATCCAGCATTAATTAAGGTTTATTTCATATACATCTATTTGAGCAGATTCAATTAGAAGTTGTTTTCAGAAGCTGTACTGTCTTTTTCTTAACATTCGTTTTTTTCTTCATCATTTTCATATCAGGTTTGGGAAAAGGTTTATGGGGTGAAAATTTCAGATGCTGCAACTGCAGATGCATATAACCCTGAACAACTGGCATCTGAATTCACTACTGATTCTAAGACTGTGAGACGCATTGGTTTTATTGGCCTTGGAGCTATGGGATTTGGCATGGCAACTCATTTGGTGAAATCAAATTTCTGTGTTGTTGGTTATGATGTAATTTCTTCCCTTTAAATCTTAAGTTATTGCATTAAACAAACGGAAAATTTTCTTTGATTTTGTATAATAGTATCATCATAATAGTGAGTTGGAAACTGTCAAATTTGTCCTTATTATCAATAGCATTGGTTTCCACTGGAAAATTCTGTTTTCTATCAGGAACTAGAAAATTAAAAGTCAGATCCAATTATAAGTATGCACTTAGAAGCTTATGCATGAGTTATATTTGCAGTTTATTTCATTTTTATATGCTTGTTAGGGATTTGAATTAAAATAACGAACTAGTATTTTATCTTGATTCTTAATTGCAGAAAGAGAAATGGCTCTGTGTGTGTGTGTGTGTGTGTGTGAGAGAGAGAGAGAGAGAGAGAGAGAGAGAGAGAATAGAGGGATACTGTAATGGGATACACACCTAGGTGCAGTCTCCCCATAAATTAAGATGATACAACATGAATTAAGGTTAATTTCATATACATCAGGTTTGAACAAGTGTATCTGCATCCGCTCTTTGTCTATTTACTTTTGTTTTCTATTTCGTTTATGTTGATATTTCTGATATTCTTTTATGCATGCAAATGGTTCGCCATCTACGTATGGTCTGGAATCTGGATGTACAGTTCAGATCAAACTATTTATTGAATATCATGGTTGAAATTTGAAATGACCGCTATGAGAATCTTTATAAATCCTTAATTTTTTTTTACATCTAGGTGTATGAACCAACTCTAGTTCGATTTGCAAATGCTGGTGGCTTGGTTGGAAATTCTCCTGCAGAAGTGAGTAAAGGTAAATTGATACTACTATATACTATATGCCCAAAAAGATTATACATACCTATTAGAGAGAGAGAGAGAGACTTCTGGAAATGTTGCTGGTGCTGTTGAGAATTGGGACATCGGTTCCTGTAATGACCCAATTCTCCAAAACTCTAGCATTGTATGGCCGGAATGTCCACCACGACCTCTAGCACCACCACGACTTCCTCAGCCTCCACCATTTTCGCCACGAAAGCCTTAATGGGCCGCTAAAGCAGTGCGATCGAAAGTATCAACATCTGGAGCAGGTTTGGGTTTCTCAGAAGAGGACGACTGCATGACCCAGGAGAAAACATCGGTGAGAGTATCCACCGGCGTGCTCGACAAAATCTGAGACCTGACCACCTCATGCTCCTAATCAAGGCTAGATAACGAGCTCAATGCTATCAATTTCTTCTGCTGGGCTCCTCTTTTCTCTTGCAAGTCCGAAGAGAAGTCATCTCCTCAATATATTTCTTGAATTCCAAGAAATAATCCATCAACTTACGCTTATCCTGTTTCGGGCGAAATATCTGCTACAACAAAGCATAGATGCGATTCAAATTATCAGTCTTCCAAAAATAAATTGTAGTAACTTTTCACAGTTTGACAATTAAAACCTTGGTCGGCCCTTTCTCAAGTGGTTGGAAGAAAATATTTCTGTTTCACTTTTTTTTTAGAGAGACGGCAGACCTAGGCATGTTTCGAACCTAGGCTCTCAATACCATGTAAAAAAGACAAAAACTAAGAGAGAGACATGGAGGATAGAGAGAGAGAATGAGATATTGTAATGGGATATACTGCTAGGGGCAGTTTCCTTCATATATATAATATTAGGTTTATAGTAGAACAACTTGTAATACAAAGTACGTACTTAAAGTACATATGGGTTTGACCCATTGACTCTACTTCTAACCCTAACTCTTAACATAATCCGTATCGCTAACACTATTCACATATTATTGCTTCCAGATGTTGATGTTCTGATAATCATGGTTGCCAACGAAGCTCAAGCAGAGAACGCTTTATATGGAGAACATGGTGCAGTTTCAGGTGTGCATTAGTATCTTAATTACCCATGTTATTATATATATTTTAACTGCACTGATCCTTCTTTCGGCATTATGTAGTTCTTCCTCCTGGAGCATCAATTGTTCTTTCTTCTACTGTTTCTCCAGCATATGTGAGTCAGCTAGAGCGCAGATTGCATAGTATGTTACCACTCCAGTGATATGGTTATTTAATCTGTATTACATTTCAGAATTTCTTTCTTCCTTTCCTCTTTTATGCAAGTGCAAACTGAATTTCAGGATTGTGAATTTGCTACTGTCATACTGTGTTTAGAATTTTAATGTGTTATTCGTTTCTCATGCAAGTAGTGGAAAACTAGTTGAGAAGGTTGATTAGCCTATTTGAAAACTAGCATAATTCATTGGGTAAAAGTTTCTGGCTAAGTAACATGACAGGATGTGGCGTTTTAGAAAATCTATTTGAGATGAAAGTTATCTTATGTGTTAGTAGTGTCATACAAAGTAGATAAGTAAATGCAATTTGATAGTCATCAAAGTATATTTTTCCTTCAAAATCTTAAGCAAATATGTTATGCTTGAAAAAATTATGGATGTACGTTAGAATATAATATAAAACCATTCATGTGGCCCTTACCCAAAAGCTCAAGCTTTTGGGATAATTGGTTGTTTGACAATATACTTTCTTTGTTATGATTTTAGTCTGAATACTTCCAGTAGGCTTGAATTTCCAATAACCAAAATATGTCAACTTCCACTTATGCCTACTGTGAAGAGCCATGTGAGTTAAAAATGAATGGAAATAGGCTGCTTTCATCATCCCTCTATGGGTATGACAACATACAGAAGTTTGTTTTATTACTACTCAGATTTAAACTCTGGCTGGACATTAGACACTTCTCATCTCTTTTACTGCAGTTGTATGTAGTGTCTATATCTTAACACGGTCTTTGAAACTGGAACTATTTTGAATAATTGTCTGATAACTGGTTGATGATGATTGACTCTGAAGTACAATATTTATAGACTAGATTATCGATAGATGTTTCCTAGTCAACTATTAAGTCTAAAGAAAAAATTCTATACAATAAAATCTTATCGTATCCTAATTTATCATCAAAAAATAACATCTTAGAAAATCTAATCCTATTGAACTATATCCTAATAGAATTATCTTAACAAACTATATCCTAATAGATATCTCAACACACGGTTTTACGTACTTGGCTAGGATTTTAACTGTAATGCTTAAGGCAGTTTGTGTGTGTTTCCCCATCAATTATCTCCAATTCATAAGAACAAGTGTTATAATATTAGTTTAAATGTGCATAATCCACTTTAATTTTAGAATTTTTCGATGACTAGGATTTGAACATGTTATAGTTGATATATTAAAGCTATCTATGGATTCCCTTATTTGAACCTGGATCATATTTACATTGATGATGTTTGTAAGGAATATTATTTATTCATCTTGAATGCTTTTTCAGAACTTATTCTACACCATGCTTTTATGCCTTTAGTGAAGGATGCAGTTGTGTAACCATTGACATAAAAATAACGCAGATGAAGGAAAGAATTTAAAGTTTGTGGATGCCCCTGTTTCTGGAGGTGTTATGAGGGCCTCAATGGGAGATCTTACGGTGTGAAATACATCTTTGGCTTTTATTTAAACGGTTCTTTAAATTTTGTAAACTGAACAACTTAAGTCATGTATGTTTCTCAGATAATGGCTTCAGGAACTGATGATGCTCTTAAGAGTGCTGGTTTAGTGTTATCAGGTAAATTACCTTTGCATAGAAGTGAATCATATTATTTTTAATTCTGTGTTTACAGAGATTTCAGAAATAACTTTCTAGTTGTTTCATGTTAAATTCTTTATTTATAATCAGCCTTGAGCGAAAAGCTTTATGTTATCAAAGGTGGCTGTGGTTCTGGGAGGTATTGTTTAATTTATAAGTCAACAATTATTTATCCATGTTTATCCTTTCACTAATAGTACTAATACTTCTTTCCATATGTATGAAACAAGTAATGCAATATAAATTCTGATTGAAGGTGAAAGTCAAGTTGATTGAATGTGATAACAATATTTCAAATTAATGGACAAGTACAATAACATATTTTGGTCTATTTTGTTCTCTAGTGGTGTAAAGATGGTTAACCAACTGCTTGCCGGAGTTCATATTGCATCAGCTGCTGAGGCAATGGCATTTGCAGCACGATTGGGTTTGAATACTAGACTGCTGTTTGATTTTATTACAGTTAGTGGTGGAACATCCTGGTATGTCTCTTCCATGAAGTTATCACTTACTCCTCTCCCCTTCCCCTGGCCAAATAAGGAAAATAAGAAGCAGGAAAAATCACTTACGAGTTTCTTCTTGGTAGTTTTTTTTTCAGTAGGTGTTTACATTCCTAATAATCAATTTTTGAAGTTATGAATATGTTTATGGCTTTGTTTTAGAGCTCTCCTCTTGGCTATTTCAAAGGACATTCAGTCACCGATTGCTGTTCATTTCCTTCTCTTTCTCTAGTTGTCCTTTGTCTTTTTTCTCTCTTCATTACATTCTTCTTTTATGCAGAAACACAATCATAGGTTTTAATAGAATAGGTACTTCTTAATTCTTATGTTAAGAGATGTCTTATATTGCAGGATGTTTGAAAATCGTGTCCCACACATGCTAAACAATGATTACACACCTTATTCAGCACTTGATATCTTTGTTAAGGACCTGGTCAGAATGAATCTATTCTTTTCCTCTTTATGTTTAGCAAGGGCATCAGGGGACACTTCAGTTGAGTAACATCTTAATTTTATTTTTTAATGTCTATTTTCATATATAGGGAATTGTTACTCGTGAATCATCTTCTTTGAAAGTTCCACTGCACCTATCGACTATTGCTCACCAACTGTATCTGTCAGGTGCTGTGTATTACTTTTATTTTTTATGCAATATACATTCTTATGTTCTTCACTCAACTTGGTCATTCCTATTGGAATTTAATTGATGGGGGGGGGGGGGATAAAGCTACGGTTCTATTTTGGGGTGGGGGCAAGGGATAGGAGTAAGTCTTATTTCTAATCACATTAATAAGTTACAGGGAAGAAGGAAAAGAGGATTAAAAATGGGCTCGTCCATCTGATAGACGAAGGGTGGTGCATGCATTATTCATGGTCTTATTTTGAAATGACCCTCATGTTACTAAAAATTAGATCTGGTATCTCAAACGGTTAGACACCATGTGGAGGCCTTTCTGCATATGATGCATGATGCATCTCAATATGCTGAAGGATACCTCTACTCTGATGTGTAATTACTAAGCCACTAGGAATGAGCTATTGGTAATTAGTTTGTCTTGAATTTGGGCAGACTTGCTTATCCTTACTCCAAAATCTAGCTCATGAAGTGAGGATTTCTAAGCCTTTATAACTCTACTCTTGCCATATTTTTTATTGATATGGGATCTTAAAACATCCATATCACGCTGACATCTGGAGAATGGAAATTATAGGACTACTATACAACGCATAATTTCCCTATTTAAGTTCATGTCTAACATCTTGAATAGCTTGCTGGAGACCTCAAGTTAAATGCTCATGTAGTTGTAGTGACCAAAAAGGAAAACATGTAACTGATAGAAGTTAGCTATATCGTTTTCAGCAACTATCAAAGTTTTTTTCAATTTGTTGAAGGTCGCTACATGAATCAAACAAAGGCATATTGCCCTATCATAAATGATGTAAATATGGACTTTCTTAAAATTGCAAGGAGAAATGCTTGTTCAAACCTGTAATATTGTTGTACAGGTTCAGCTGCTGGTTGGGGACGGAAAGATGATGCTGGTGTGGTAAAGGTATGAGCAACTAATGTTGGTTGACAGAACCTCTAGAATATTATATTTTGTTATTTTTGATATCATGGAATCAAATGAGAATGCCATTTAGGTTTTTAAAATATCAATTTTATGCACTGCCATCCTCAGCAATTCATTGAAGTATGACTCTTTGGTCGATCTGTTCACCATATTCTGGTTTGTCAAAAGAATAAGAAACATCCTAATGTTATCTACTACCCCCCCCCCCTATCTTAAGACTCTGCAAATCTATTTACATATGATCTAAATTTGTGTAATAGTATGGTAGAAATCTTGACTGAAGTAGTTCAGAAGGATCTGGAAACTTTTTTACAGGTTTATGAGACACTAACTGGTGTTAGAGTTGAAGGAAAACTGCGGGCTCTTAAGAAAGATGTTGTGTTGCATTCTCTTCCACCTGAGTGGCCCCAAGATCACGTTCTTGATATACAAAGGGAAATAGAAAGCAATTCAAAAACTTTGGTTGTTCTAGATGATGATCCAACAGGAACACAAACTGTTCATGATATTGAAGTTTTAACTGAATGGTAAGTGTAAATAATTTTCTTGCCATTTGTGAGTGCTTGGCAGAATTAATGCTACTGTCAATAATATCTCATAAAATACTGGCAAACCAAATTCCGTTTTGGAATTATTATTATTTCACACCTATAGTACCTCATTTAATTTAGGAAAGTAGCTAACGGATTCGTGTATATTATGTCAATACCTTTGTACACTTGAGTAAAAGATTTTTCAGTTTTTCACCTATTTTTCAAATCTACCAAACCTCTGGTATTTCTATTTGAGCTATTTTATAGTCACTTTCTCTATTAACTTTAAGATCTTCTGGAAGAAAAATCTGAATTTGTTATCAATTGGACATGTTCTTCTGCAGGACTATTGATTCACTGGTAGAGCAATTTAGAAAAAGTCCAAAATGCTTTTTCATTTTGACAAACTCCAGGTCACTGAGTTCTGAGAAGGTAAAGATCTTATAACCCACATGCACCAATAATGAAATTTTTATTTAGTTTAAAAAGGAAAAAATATTGCTAATATGATCTATTTTTTCTAGGAAATCCATTTACGATCATGGGTAAAAAATATAGAATTTTATTCTAAGATAAAATAGGGCATGCATATGGTTTACAAAGCGCCACACTGGGTCCTATTATTGCTCTGTAAATGGAAAAGCATGCTACTAATGTAGAAAGAAAATGTGTCTTAATTATTGACATGCAAGATTTGAGCTGAATAACGTCTTGAGCTGTAATAGTTGCAGCTCGATATCTATGTGCCATCCCATAAAGTACTTCAAAAGCAACCAGATGGATATAACCTTTCTCCCAACCAGATTTCAAGCAATTGGATATTTCAAAGATCAGTAATATTGAGTTCAATGAAGTTAATTATTTACATTTGGTATCTGACAGGCTAGTATATTGATAAAAGAGATTTGCAAAAATCTAGACAGTGCAGCAAAATCTGTTGACAGCATTGATTACACAGTAGTTTTGAGGGGAGATTCAACTTTGCGTGGTCATTTTCCAGAGGCAAGGATGACATGTTTAATATAATAAGTATATTTTACTCAATGATATTGAGACTCATGTTTCAATTGCAAAATGACATGACTGTTGTGCACAGGAACCAGATGCTGTCATTTCAGTATTGGGTGAAATGGATGCATGGATAATTTGTCCCTTTTTTCTTCAAGGAGGCCGTTACACTATTGAAGATATACATTTTGTTTCTGATTCTGATACGTATGTTTTCCATTCATGATCTAGCTATAAGGAATTATGAATGTACAAAGTTATAATCCTGCTTCTTCAACTTTTTGTCTGCAGGCTTGTTCCTGCTGGGGACACAGAGTTTGCCAAAGATGCTGCCTTTGGCTATAAATCTTCAAATCTACGTGATGTAATTTTTTTTATCCCCTTTTTTACTTTATCAATGTAATTTATATTTACATATTACTCATAAGACTAATTATTTTCTGAGATGCTCTTCACAAAATATAGTGGGTAGAGGAGAAGACAAATGGCCGAATTCTTGCAAGTAGTGTTGTATCTATTTCAATCCACCTTTTGAGGAAAGGGGGGCCAGATGCAGTTTGTCAACATCTATGCAGTTTGCAGAAGGTATATAATTAGATATAGTTAATGCTCTTTCGTGTCTAAGAACACGTGGCATTACTTTTTATAGGTAAGATATCATGAATGAATAAGTAGTTCTATTCGATCCACTTACTTCGATCTTGCCTATTGTATTAAACAGGGATCAATATGTGTAGTTAACGCAGCTAGTGAAAGAGACATGGCTGTATTTGCACTTGGAATGATCAGGGTAAACTTCTTTCTTCTCTTTTGTGCCCTTTTTTTTGCCCATTTTGCTTGTTATGTTACTGACGTAAATGTTCTCCTTGCACTGTTTTATCTTGTTAACAGGCAGAATTGATGGGAAAACGTTTCTTGTGTCGCGCTGCTGCTAGTTTTGTTTCTGCCCGGATTGGAATCATCTCCAAGCCTCCAGTATTGCCAAAGGATATAGGAATAGTTAGAGAAAGAAATGGTGGTTTGATAGTTGTGGGATCATATGTTCCAAAAACAACAAAGCAGGTAAAGAATGAAATTAAGTGATTGAAATCAAATCTCCCAAGCATACTCATTTTCTCATCTTGTCTCATGCTTATAAACCCAGGTTGAAGAGCTTAAACTACAATGTGGTCAGTTCTTAAGAAGCATTGAGGTGATCACCATCCAAAATTTCTCTTCATCATTTTCTTTGTTAATTTTTTATCCTAGCCTTATGTAGGTTGTGAAGCTTCTATCAGAATTCAGAATCCGTTACAGATTATAACTGTCTTACATCAACTAACTAACAACTGTTTACCAAAATAATCACTCTAGCTATCTTTAACTAAACATATGCCTAATGCAATATAGTAATTTTTCTTTCAAATTTCATCTGCTGGTCTGATTAGGATTTCATTGTTATAGGTATCTGTTGAAAAAGTTGCAATGAGATCTATTGAGGAGCAGGAGGAGGAAATCAGTAGAACAGCTGAATTGGCAGATGTATATCTTAAAGCTCATAAAGACACTCTTATAGTGACTAGTCGAAATCTCATAACTGGAAAAAGTTTGTTTTTCTCTCTTTTGTTCATTCTCTCTCTACATCTTGCTTGGTTAGACTTTGATATTAGAATTGTTTTAGCTTTCAAGGTCAGCTCTAACCAATGTCCTTCTTATGACCATTCAAAATACAGTAGTGCATTTAAATGGGGAGATAATTTTATGTTCTTCATTCTTATCTTCTGGTTTATTTTCAACTTTGCAGCTGCCTCTGAGAGTTTGGATATTAACTTTAAAGTGAGTTCTGCGCTGGTGGAAATAATGAAAAGAATAACAACAAAACCTCGCTATATAATTGCAAAGGTACTCTAAATGACTCAGTGAACTTGCATTATGATATGGAAAATATGATACCTCCTTTGTCCTATTGACCTTACATTTTTTTGAAAAATTGCCACTAGTTTATATGGGCACTATTTTATTTACAAATACCAGCATAGTCACAATATTTACACCTTTTTGGGTCGATCACCAAGGCGCTCTTCAAATCAAGATCGTGTTGTTAGCTATGCACCATCAAGTGAGAAATATGTTGTTGATCAATAAATTCATGAAGTTTTTTATGGGGACACAAGAACAAGTTGACCTGAGTGTTCACTGTTCGTGCATAAGAATGCAAGAAACTTATTCAAAACACTTTACAGTTTAATTTGTTACTCCTCATGTATAAAACACTTTCTCATCCATCTTGCCTCCTTTTAATAAGTTTAAACGTATATAAAATAATTTCATGCATGTTTATCTTAATCAGATTCATAGTTTGGGGCCATAAAACCCGACTACATACAATTCCTTTTTGGCTATGTCCCAAGATTTAGTCAAACACTGACAAATAGTACCTTTTCTAGGGTGGTATTACATCATCAGACCTTGCTACTAAAGCCCTTGGTGCAAGATGCGCCAAGATTGTCGGACAAGCACTTGCTGGTATTCCCTTGTGGCAATTAGGCCCTGAAAGTAGACATCCTGGAGTTCCTTACATTGTCTTCCCTGGTAAAAGTTTCTGACTAAATCTGAGTGTCTTCTGCCTTGAAGTCTGTATCTTTCTTCATTCTTCAATATATTTCATCTTTACCTATAAAAGATAATCTGCCTTTGGTAGGTAATGTTGGCGACAGCAAAGCATTGGCAGAAGTGGTGAAGTCTTGGACTTGTCCTATCAGACTTTCATCAACAAAAGATATTCTTAAAGTAAGTTTAGTCAAGTTCAATGTTTTGCAGCTGAATTTCCTTGAATACATTTTTTGTTTTGCATAAAGAATGCAGAAAAGGGTGGATATGCTGTTGGAGCATTTAATGTCTATAATTTGGAAGGGGTTGAGGCTGTTGTTTCTGCTGCAGAGGAAGAGCAGAGTCCTGCCATACTACAGGTGAGAAGCAATCAGTTGAATCTACTGATATGTATGTATTCCTTTTCATTATTAAGAACACAAGTAAAATAACGTGATAGCACTAAAAAGTTGGGGGAAAGTGAGAAAAGGCAGAGAAAACTAATTGTAAATCAAGAGTTCTAAGCCTGTTAATAAGGATAATGTAGAACATAATAACTACAGAGCTTCTTTTACCAGAACAGTTAACCTTGAGTACTCTTCTGACTAGGGTTTCAGTGTTTCACTTACTCTTTTGAGGAAAAGAATATATCAATGTTGTATAATTATCTAAAAAAAGGCTGAATAATGTAAGGCTCATAATGAGCTATAGCGTATTTATAACCTAAGGATAATAAAATCATATGGAAATCACAAAATCCTAATCAAATATTAATTTCCTGAAGTTTGTGCTTAATGTTATATGTTTCTTATTAACATGATAATACTTTCCTGAGAAACATATAACATTAAGCACAAACTCTATTAGGTATAAAACTAGTTTTAGCTAACAGCTTAAACAGTCGAGATACTGGACAATATAAAATGGTGTCAGAGCATCTATAAATGGGCTACAGTTTAATCCTTGATACCCACAGGGAATTTCTATTTCAAGGGTATTTTTGGAGTTGTTTAAAAAAAAGAAACGGGTTGTGTATATAATATTTTAGGGGTGTGCAAAAAGCAACACCCATAGATATATGGGGTTTTTATCTCTTTGTATGATCTTCATTTAGCCCATTTCTAACCAACCAAGGACTTCAAACTTACAGTGCAATGGAACATGGGGGGATCTCTATAAAAAGCCAAAAGGTCCCAGTGTCCCACAACATGGCTCCATATGTATGGTTTGGGGGAGCCCAAATGCGAGGGGTTAAAAAGATCATAAGAGCGAACATGACATAATATATTCACTTAGAACCTTAAGATATTAAGCATATGCGTCTGTTCTCTTTATTTTATTTTTTTGTTTTGCCCAGTTTTAAGCTGAGACTTAAAACTTGCACTTGAATTTCTAACATGTTCATCATGTTAAATATGGCTTATTTAGATGAGTCAAAATTCATTTTCGATTATTAAAACTCGGTTCCTCTAAACTACTTCTGAATTACCTGCATTCTTTCAGATCCATCCCGCCGCCTTGAAGCAAGGAGGAGTTCCCTTGGTTGCTTGTTGCATTTCTGCTGCAGAGCAAGCCAGTGTAAGTGGAATTTCTTTTTGAAGTAAACGGAAATCAGAATAAAAGTATGAATGCAAAGTATTGTCATGATCGGGAAAGGGTATGCTTGATAGAACAGAAAAAAAAGTTTATCTCTGAAATTCAATATTGAACTTTTTATCTTGAAAATATCAAAATTGACTTTGTATTTTTTATATAATTTTTATTTGGATTTTGATGATGGGTCAAAAAAACTAGTTTCAGAAAACCATACCTTTTATCATTAAATTAATTCCGTGTTTAAATTAAAGGGAAGAGTCATTTCTGAAAACCACTAGAATCTTTAGTTAGAATGGGATTCCAACTCAGCACCTTTTGAGATTTTAAGAAGAGTTCCTTTATGGATCCCTAGAGCTGAAAGTTTTCATCCACGTCTATTTAATTTTTTTGGAGAAGGTATAAACAAGCATGATAAAAACATCTCTAATGCAGAACATATTCAAATTCCTGTGTTTATTTTTAGGCTAATACAGCAGGTATATTTCTAAGTATCTGGTAAATAGTACATGTGTTTGAAAGTAGAAACACATGTCTTTATTTAGGCTTAGGTAAACACTAGTTTGAGTATCGTTAAATTTTACTGCTTATACATGCAAATATGTAGCAGGTTCCCATTACTGTTCACTTTGATCATGGAACTTCAAAGCAAGATCTTGTGGAAGCTCTTGAGCTGGTAATTTTTTGTATCTACTTGCATAGTAATTATACTTTAGAAAAATTTCTATCTCCGTTCCAAAGATGATGCAATTTGCATTTGTGGTTAGTTTTTTATTTATTATCTCCATACTTTAAATTAAAACTGTATATGTAAATGCTACGATTTCAGGGATTCAGTTCGGTGATGGTCGATGGTTCAAATCTTTCTTTCAATGAAAATGCTGCATATACAAAGTTTATATCATTATTGGCTCACTCAAAAGATATGTTGGTAGAAGCCGAGCTAGGAAGATTGTCAGGGACAGAAGATGATTTGACAGTCGAAGAATATGAAGCCAAGCTAACAGATGTTAATATGGTTGCTATCCCATCTATAATAAAAACTCAAACATGCCTGCTATACTTGTCATTGCTAATTTTATTAATGTTGGTCTCATTAATTTCCAGGCACAAAAATTCATTGATGAAACTGGCATAGATGCTTTGGCAGTGTGTATCGGTAATGTGCATGGAAAGTACCCAGCAAGTGGTCCAAAACTCAGACTTGATTTGCTTAAGGTGATATTAAATCACTACTTATATTCTTTAATCATTTATTCATATAGTTATATAAAAAAAGTTCAAGATCTGAAGATCTAGCTGAAATTTTATGCTAAAATTGTTGGGAAATCGCAAAAACCATGCTAGCATGATGAAATTTTGGACACCTTATTTGCATTTTTCAGCCTCTTCGGCTCTTCTTTATTTTAGTTCTTACATTTGGGAGGAATCTTTCCTGTTCCTCCCTAGATGTGTTTCTCTTTTTTATGTAATAAAATTCCTTCCTTGCTAAAAGAAGAAAATGCCTATAGTTCCTTATTTAACCCTTAAGCAGAAGTGCCCCTAGTTAAACAAAGAAAATGACAGATATAACAAATTGTGTTTCCCATTTCTGAAGTGTGTATGAGATGAACTTGATTACTCATATGTTCTATAAATTGATCTTCTCTTCAATATGGGTAGTCCAATGTGCATTTGAATCTGTATTTGTGGAATAACATCCTTACAGGTTTCGTGATACTGAATTGCCTTTCAATATAATTGGTTTTTGTTGAAGCAGCTTTATTATCTAGGTCAAGTCTTCCTTATTTTTTTCTTAAAATAAGTTGGGGAAGGGCGGGTACCTAATGTTTCCAAATGGATAGTCATTTTACCCATTTCTGGGGAAGAAGCTCATCTAATGTAAACACATTTGTAAAATGACAAAGTAAAGGGTGTTTTTACATTAAATCAAGAGATAGATATAATCTCACTTGCTCATTTCAGAGACAAGCTAACTTTATAGGAGCCTTATCCATATCCTTAGTGTGATTTTGACATTCTACAATGTTTAGGAGCTGCATGATTTGAGCCAGAAGAAAGGAGTTTTTCTAGTGCTACATGGCGCATCAGGTTTGGGCGAAGAACTTGTTAAGGTACAGTTTTACACAGGTTTTGGAAGTTAATTTTATGTTTGTCAAAGTAATTTTACATGTTATGAGCATCAAGCTCAGGATGCAGTTGCAATACATCACAGATTTTGGAGGTTACACTTAATAACATTTATTTGTGAATGACAATGAAATGAACTCTGGTAGTTTTTCCAGTTTATAGTGCTATATAACCTATTTTGAGCTTCTTGATTCATTTCTGACAGGAATGCATAAATCTTGGTGTTAGAAAGTTCAATGTCAACACTGAAGTAAGGAAGGCATACATGGACTCCCTCATTACTCCCAAGAAAGATCTAGTTCAAGTTATGGCTTCTGCAAAGGAAGCCATGCAAGCTGTGGCTGCAGAAAAGATGCGTCTCTTTGGTTCATCCGGAAGGGCATGATTTTCTACAAGTTTAATTACTCTCTAGGATTGAATCATTGATGACTTTCATTGGTTGTCTATCTGTAAATAATGTTCACATCTTAAAATCAAAATAACCGAAACTTACTTCATGTGCAATAAAGAAACGTTATCACTCGAAGTTTCAATAACATAGATAATGAGCATGCTTATGCTTGCAAAACTGTTATCATGCGTTCCAAACTTCCAATAACATTTAACAGAGAAGCAACAAATTAACTTCATCTGAGTGAAACGGACTTCACCCCTCCTCCACCATTAACCTTTAGCCGTTATCATGCTTCCATACCTTGGCTTCTAAATTCACATTCCTCTCATCTACATTGAATTTTCTGCTACAAATTCCTTGACCTCAGAATCCATTCATGATACAAGACTCAATGCCGTTGCTTTCACAATGGTTCAAATATAAGTGCTCTGAACAATCATCAATTTAACCACTATGAAACTATGACAAGCTCATAGTTTGTTTTGTTTTTTTGTGGTAACAACATCATTCTACCATTATGAAGGCCGACTTATTAGTGTTCAACATAGTCATTGTTCATTTAGGCCAATAATTGATGTTGATAGCATACAAGAAGCAACTTAATGACAATGAGGGTTCCTTCAAAGTAAGGATAAATTGAGGAACAATGCCCTCTTTGACCAAGGCAATTGATCAGTATCCATGATGACAGTTAAATCAGTAATAGAGTCAGCAATTGATGATCAGCATCCAAAATGACTTTGAGGTAGTTGTCAGCTGCAAATGCAAGATATCCAACCACATAAATAACAAACTGCAATCGAAATTAACCAATTTGAGTTACACACTTAGTCAAAGATGCGTTCCAATACTGCATTTAACAGAGATGCAACAAACTAACTTCATCTGAGTTTTTTTTTTTATAAGCCAAATAATGCATTAAAAGGGAGTACAAGGGGTACTCCAACCCTTAATACAAAAAAGAAATAAGACAAACCAAAGTAAATAAAAACAGCTAAGACAGAATCTAAAAAGCAAAACCCCACCCAGCAGAAGAAAGGAAACTAAGACAGTATCTAAAATGATACCCCACCCAAATCAAAACAACGTAATCCTTCCCTACAACCAGTGTTATCAGACTCGGACCGGTCATTGACTCGGTCAGGGCACTGGGTCAATGGGTCACTGATTCAACCACTGGGTCACTGGTTGAACCGTTTGACTCGGTCTTTATTAAAAAATATAAAAAATTAACACTAATTAGCCATTCACATTCTAAATTTAAAATTATTACCATCATATAAGAATTATATAAACTAAAAATAATTTACATAATAAAACCTTGCAATTTATTACGGTTACCTAAAGTAATAATATATAAAAATATTATGCACGTTGGGACCTTATTGCTACAAATCAGAAAAGATTTCTTTTGTCCACTAATTTAGCAAAAGGGAGTAAGGGACTGTATAGTACTCTAGCTAATTGTTGGTTTTATATTAGGCTCATTCAAACTCTTAAATAGTCTTTTCAGTGCGCTTTGTCCTCACTCGCGCACTTTCCGGGAAAACTTCCCAGGAGGTCACCCATCACGATATTGCTCCAAGGCAAGCACACTTAACCATGAAGTTCTTATCAGTTGGGCTCCCGAAAAGAAGTTGCAACTTGTTGTCATGAGTAGTACCAATCAAATCTTTTATGCCCTCCTCAACTGTATAGTCCATCCCTACACAGTCTCGGAAGCTCTGATACCACTTGTAACATCCTGATCTGACGACTGGCCTCACGGTAACAACACGAGTCTTTTCAGTGCGCTTTGTCCTCACTCGCGCACTTCCCGGGAAAACTTCCCAGGAGGTCACCCATCACGATATTGCTCCAAGGCAAGCACACTTAACCATGAAGTTCTTATCAGTTGGGCTCCCGAAAAGAAGTTGCAACTTGTTGTCATGAGTAGTACCAATCAAATCTTTTATGCTCTCCTCAACTGTATAGTCCATCCCTACACAGTCTCGGAATACCTCTTGTTCGGGTGTGAGATCGGCTCATTCCTGTGACCCTCCGCCTAGAAGCCTGCTAGGAGCCGCTCCTTGTCCGTGCCTCACTGCACCGGCGATCACTCCCCGCCCTCGTCAGCCCCGGGTGTCACACTTAGCCTTTTTGAGTACTTTTGATCGTGGGTTAATGCTCTGAATGTGGGAGCATGTCCTTTGAATAGGATGTGACCTCAAACAATCTTGAGCCCTATTTTTTTTCGGTAAGCAATAAGAATTATATTGAAGTGAAGGATAATGGGTACTTCAACCCAATATAAGAGAGAAAGAAGAGAGAAAAAACAGCAAAATACATAGTAATTTCAGTGACAAGTTACCTTCGGCCTAAGAAACCCACCCTCTCCAAGGAAAAAGACTTTAGGGAAAATGCCTCATTAAAACCTTACTAGGAAAAACCCCCTTGGAAAAACCTAGTGAAGGAAAAAGAGTACCCTTACCTAAAGTCAAAGATAAATTCCAAGGAAAATTACAAGATACCCACCCCTAATTAACAAAATAATTTGGCAACAACTTGAATCCAGCAATAGTGACCCTCAAAATCTTGAGCCTTATTACCTTGACTTGATTTGAAAAACTTGGACTTTGACATTAAGGTCATCTTTGTGCTTGGATAAGCCTTAAGAGTTCCTCAAACCCTAGCCCTTGGCCTGTGAGTTTCATGGGTATGAACTCGAGTTGGCTTGAAACTTAAGTTTGACATTTTTCGGATTCGAGTTTGAAACTTCTCTATACAAACACTTTTCAAATTTAGTCGTTGATACCACTTCATGACTTGAACTTCAAAATAACTTCTCAAACCCTTTTTTATCTCCTCTTAACACATGTGTTTGTTCCCTAAACCAATTTATTTTGAAATTTTAGCATTAACACATTCAATCTAAATGTAAAATAGGTATTACAAAATGGCATATTACTCCTTAACTAAAGTTTTATTTTTAATCCCTTTTTTTGTTTCCAAAGTTGAAGACAACAGAAATGGAAGAATAAGACATTGCAACTTGAAAACTCAGGTAGTTACTTATCGGTGGTTGCTGCCATGTCTGTTGAGCTCAAACTCTCTCGCTCCAATCGTATCTATCGCCCTTCGGTAAAACCCTAATCTCTCTCTCTCTCTCTTTGTGCATACTGGAGTGACACCCCTCAAACCATTCTCTGGTGCTTTGAATTTCCAGGAAGCTCTGGAAGGCAAAATCATCATCAAAACTCAGTCTTCAATTTCCCACTATGGAATTCGCCTCACTCTCAAAGGTTCCGTCAACTTGCAGGTGCTTAAAATCATGTAAAGACGTCTACTTTATGCTAAAAATGATACCTTTTTGCAAAAATCTGTTCGACCCAGTTTAATTTGAACCAAAGGGTATTCAGATTGAGTTTAATCATGTTAGGTTTTGTGAGTTTGGATTTTGATTTTTTTTTTTTTTGCTGATTTTGCTGCCTTTTTTTGTTTTGTTTATGGAAGGTTCGTGGAGGATCAGCTGGAGTTGTTGAGTCATTCTATGGTGTTATTAAGCCCATCCCAATTGTGTAAGTGAACAAATTAACTTCTCAAAATGATTGCTGTACATTCATGGGAAATTACTAATCAATCATCCATGTTTGGTCAACCAAAGATTATGCAATTTTGGAGATCCAATTTCTTCTGCTAGTGTTACAATATTCAATTTTGTCAAATTTTACCTATAGATGTCTCTAAGTAAATAACAATGATTTCAACCATATTCAGCTGGCCTACTATGTAGTCTTTTTCCATGAGTGAAGCATAGTAGTTATTGTTATGACTTCATGTTTTGTAGATGATTCTGCATTTTGTCATATCAATCTTAATTTCCACTTGGACTTAAACTGTTCCCCCTGCCTACCGTCCACTTGCTGTGCATGTCTTTTTACCTGCCAGCGGGCGAACTTTCATGATTGTACACTGCATAATTTAAAATACTTTTCATGGTGAAAGTGGTAATTGTGCTTTTCACCCTCATCTTCATTCATGATGTTCTATTTGCTAACTTCGGCTCATAAGGGGATTACTTGTGTTATAGAAAAGAAATCTGAAACTTGCCCCTTCTTGTTGTTTGTAAATGCTCTCTCTTTTACATTTGAGAAAGTTCACATGATTCTTGTTATTGGCTTGTAAACAGGAATAGGACCGTTGAGGTTAAATCTTCCGGAAAAATTGGTTCAGGTACAACAGAGGTAGTCTCCCAAAAGTGCATGAATGACATGTAGAATTATTTGGTATTTATTGAGATCAAATCACTTTGGTGCATGCTTGTAATACTAATACCAATTATATTCTATGCTGTCTGCTTTAAGCCATGATCGAGGTTTTAAAGACTGGTTACTTCATAACTTTCATGAACTTTTGATTTAAAACAAATAAATACTGTTGATTTAAAAACAAGGAACTTGGTTGTTTTTTTTTTTGAAAGAAGGAACTTGGTTGTTGAAATAATGAAAAAGATTATAGAATAATTTATGACCAGAAAGATAAAATATTTCTTTTTACCAGAGGAGTTGAAGTGAGATAGCTTTAGTCATTGGATAGAACTCAAGTTAAGCAAATAAACAGATAGCCTTAACTGGTGTATGATTATTATAGAGGATCCAGTTAGCTATGGTGAAATTACCTTCAATGCCAAGCATCCAACTGAAACATAAGCTTTTAATTGATTCTCAATAATTGTTTCATATGTTGTATTATGTAACTTTTATGTTATGCGATTTTATCCATAATCTATGTCTTTTCTAGTCTATACCCGTCATGGTGAAAGCAATGAAATTTGCATTTGAAGGACAGAGGTTAAGCCATAATATATAACTAGTCTGTGACTAAGCATGCAAAGTATGATACCGATTTTGATACTTTTTGGACTTGTTTCGTTCTTTAGAAACTGGCCGGTTCATTCTTCTTACCTTTAGTCTGTACATTTTATGTATTGCATATTTGCATAGTTTTACATGTGTACATATTGGTTGGCTATCATCAATCATGTGGTCTAAACTCTGGGACACTTTGGATATGATTTCATAGTTTTGCTATAAATATGCAACCATGCACTAAACTAATCGGGATCTCTGTCTCAGAGTTTTAAATAGCATATGAAAAATTGTTTCTGTATGCTATATCTAAGTTCCTTTCTAGACTCAGGCTTTACTGAATGATATTTTTATTTTTGAAATAACTATGCTTGTGGGCAAAGCAAAGATACCATTTTTAATTTCTGGTTCAACAACATATTTTCTTGTGTTCATTGTATGTTCTGAAATCTTTATGGCAGATACCATTTTCAATGAATCTTAAACAGCGGGATGAGAATTTAGAAAGATTTTATGAGACTTTCCATGGGTCAGACATTAATATCCAGGTAAAATGTTCTTAGAAAATGCATAAATCATTTTATAAACCTATTTTTCTTCATTTTTTTCTTGTTAAGTTTTCACAAAATTTATACTGTTGGTGATGGATAGCCTCTATAGTATTTGTTGACTGCAGATATATCTCGTGGATACTTGCATAAATCATTATCAGCAACGACGGAGTTCATTATGGAAAGTGATAAAGGTATAAATTGTCTCTTTCTTATTCTTGATGTTTATAGATTTGTCATTGATCAAATTACCAGTATCTCTTGTTTGTGCTTTCAGCTGATCTTCTACAAAGACCAGTTTCTCCAGAGACAGTCATCTTTTACATTACCCAGGACACTCAGAGACATCCTCTACTTCCTGAAATAAAATCTGGTGAGTGGATTTACCTTCGAAGAGTACAAATGAAAAGAGAATTTGTGAAATTGTTTCATGCCTTAAAATCTCACAAGTTGTCACACGCATCTTCTGTGGCAATACTAACTTTGTCGTGTCACATGTTAATAACCATCATGGTAAAATTTCATCAGTTGTGCACTTGAATATTTGAATTCTATTAAGTGCGGGCCTCTGCCCTCTAGTTTATTGTAAACATCAAAGGAAAAAGGTCATGTGGCTAATGCAAAGGCAATGTTGGATAGGTGGATTCCGGGTGACAGGAAAAATATGTACTCAGTGTTCTTTGTCTAGTCCTATTAATGGTGAGCTAACGGTAGAAGCATCTGCAGTTCCAATTCAGTCAATTGAACTTCAGTTGTTTCGTGTTGAGTCCGTTCTTTTTGGGGAGAAAATTGTTAATGAGACCTCTCTGATTCAAACAACCCAGGCAAGTGATGCTAGATTTGTATAAGAACATGTTAATTTAAATCAAGCTTTTAATTATTTTCTTTTTTTAACAGATAGCAGATGGAGATGTTTGCCGTAATTTGACTCTGCCTATCTATGTAATACTTCCCCGCCTTTTGACCTGTCCAACAATCTATGCCGGGTATGTTTCCAGCTCATGATCATTCTCATCCAGTGTATTTCACAAGAGTAATGGGGTATCCAATAAATACCGCATGCACACAAGACAAGATGTGCAGAGCTTCATAAAAAAAAATACTACGACCACTCTATGATGTGTGATCTTTTATATATGCTGCTTTTTGAGTTTGGCATTTTCCATTTCATATATATCTTCCCATGAAATACTTTATGCTTGTAAAAACTCATGGATATGACTCAGTTTGTTGTATATTATATATTTGTATTATTATTTTCATGCAGTCCCTTCTCAATTGAGTTCAAAGTTGCCATTGTTATAAGCTTTCAGTCAGAGCTAGCAAAATTGCCCAGAAAGTCTGACTCCAGAACTCCCAGACTCTGGGTAGGTGCAGGTCCATTTCTCTAAATGGAATTTAGATTTAACATCTTTTATTAATCTTCACTTGGAAGGATGTTTTGGTTTTTAGCAAGCAAAGGTTGATTTCTGGTCTAACAATTTTTTCCTGAAATTTCAGCTGGCAATGGAAACATTACCGCTTGAGTTAGTTCGGTCAAAGTAAGATGATGTATGGTTTTGTCAAAATATGACTTGACTTCAAGAGGAGGATAACTATGGCTTTACCCATGCAACATTTAGGATAGGTTTTGAGTATATTGGCTATTTGGTTTTTCATTTCCATCAACATTGGAAACATTCTGTGTCTATATTCATGCAACATTTCAGATATTAATATTATAGAGCATTTTCCCGTTCATGATCCAGAACAACATTTAACCACTGATGACATGTTTGTATCAGCTCAAGTGTTAGATACCAGAAAATGAAGTAACAGTATATAGGAATTTAGAACAAATAGAGCTTTATATTATCAATGGAAATGGAGAATGATTTACAGAAAAAGAGAATGGAATCCTCTTCAACTGCCCAGAGCTAGGCTCCTTAACAGAAATGCACAATGCAATCTGCTCCTCTCACTAACTTGATTCTAACAGAATGATTCCTCTCAATCCTTTCCTCACTCCTTATAGCTAACCTGATGTCAATAGCTCTCTCTCTCTCATGACACGTCACCTTCTCCCTAACTAACTATTAGTCACCATTCTCTTCCCCCTTCTAGAATACACCTGCCATATCTTGGGACCCTTTGGGTTCTGATGGGCTAAAGGTTCAATATGGCTTTCTTGCATACCATTGGGCCTAACAATACCCCGTCCATTTGCCTGAGCCTTGTCCTCAAGGTTAAAAGATGGAAACTGACTCTTAATGGTAATCAGGTCTTCCCATGTAGCTTCATCCAAGCCTTGTCCCTTCCACTGAACTAAAAGCTGTTGTATCTGTTCCCCTTGTACTGTCACTGTACGCTTGGCCAAAATGGCTTCAGGTTCAATCACAACCCCCTTTTCGCCTTCTAAGTCTGGCAAATCTTCCGCCTTGTGGTAGTTGCCTACTGCCTTCTTTAGTAAGGACACATGAAAAACTGGGTGTACTCGAGAACCAGTAGGCAATTGCAACTGATATGCTACAGCTCCAACTCTTGCGACCACCGGGTAAGGACCATAGTATCGTGCAGCAAGTTTGGCATTAATTCTTGCTACCACAGAGTTCTGACGGTGGGCCCTGAGCTTAACAAAGACCCATTCACCTATTTCAAAGCTGCGGTCACATCTCTTTTTGTCCGCAAAGTGCTTCATTCGGTCTTGAGCCCTCAAAAGGTGTTGCCTGAGTTGTCTTATTGCTTCATCACGCTCCACAAGCTCCCTTTGCACTGCTTCAACCTTGACTTCTCCTTGTACCCAGCGAGTAATAACTGGTGGTGGTCTCCCATACACTATTTCGAATGGTGTTTGCCCTGTGGATACATGATAACTCGTATTATACCAATACTCAGCCCAAGGAACCCAATGTGCCCAAGATTTTGGCTGATCAGCAATGAAGCACCTCAAATAGGTTTCAAGACACCTATTTACTACCTCAGTTTGTCCATCAGACTCTGGATGGTAGGCAGTGCTCATCTTTAACTTGGTTCCTTGCATTTTAAAGAGCTCCTTCCAAAAGTTACTCATGAACAAAGGATCCCTGTCACTCACAATGGATAAGGGCACACCATGAAGCCTCACCACCTCTCTCACAAATATGTCAGCTATCACCTTTGTTGTATAGGGGTGCTTGAGAGGTACAAAATTAGAGAACTTGGACAACCTGTCGACTACCACCAACACAGCTTCATAACCTTTGGATTTGGGTAATCCTGTTATGAAATCCATGGAAATATCTTCCCAAATTTGATTAAGAATTGGCAAGGGTTGCAAAAGTCCAGCTGGGGAGCTAGCCATGTATTTTTGCCTTTGGCAAATATCACATTTCTTGACAAAGTCCTGAACTGAACCCTTCATGCCTACCCAATACACATTGGCTGCAATTCTTCTGTAAGTTCTATAAAATCCTGAATGGCCTCCTTGGGGTGTTTCATGGAATTCAGCCAATAACTCAGGGATCAAAGAAGACCCTCGAGGAATGACCAATCTCCCACCATACAATAAAATTCCTTGCTCCAAGGTGTACCCTGACTTCACTTCTTTTCCCTCCTGAATATCCTTGATAATTTGCTGTATCTCAGGATCTTGTGCAATTTCTGATAACAAATCTTGTTTACTGTCCCATCTCACACTGGTGACAATTTGTTTGAATTCCCCTGACTCATTGATTCGAGAAAGGGCATCAGCTCCCCTATTCAACTTCCCAGGCTTATAACAAATGTCAAAATCAAATCCCAAAAGCTTTGCTGCCCAGTTTTGTTGTTCTACTGTAATTATTTTTTGTTGCAACAAATCTTTGAGACTTTTCTGATCAGTGGTTACCTTGAATCTCCTTCCCAACAAATAAGGTCTCCAGTGTTGTATTACTAGAACCACTGCCATCAATTCTTTTTCATAAGCTGACTTTGTGAGATTCCTAACTCCCAGTGCCTTGCTGAAGTAAGCTATAGGCCTTTTATCTTGCATCAAAATTGCTCCCAACCCTCCTCCAGATGCATCACATTCAATTACAAATTCTTTAGCAAAATTTGGTAAAGCCAAGACTGGTGAAGTAGTCAATTTCTCCTTAAGAGCATCAAAGGCAACTTGAGCTTGTTCATTCCACTTGAAAGCTTCTTTTTTTGTGAGGTCAGTGAGAGGTCTGGCTATCTTGCCATAATCTCTAATAAATTTTCTGTAATACCCGGTGAGGCCCAAAAACCCCCTAACCCCTTTTACATTCTTTGGGACAGGCCAAGCCATAACACTGCTTACCTTGTTGGGATCTACTGCTACTCCATCTCCAGAAATCAAGTGTCCCAAGTATTCTACAGATTGCTTCCCAAACAGACATTTCTTCTTATTAGCCACCAAACCTTGAGTTCTCAAAGTGGAAAGGACAGTTCTGAGATGCTCTTGATGGGTTTGCCAATCCCTACTATATACCAAGGTGTCATCAAAAAACACTAGAACAAATTTTCGCATAAATGGACGAAATACCTCATTCATTAAACTTTGGAATGTTGATGGTGCATTCATGAGTCCAAAAGGCATCACTAAAAATTCATAGTGACCCTCATGAGTCCTGAAGGCTGTTTTATGGATATCTTCCTCTCTCACCCTTACTTGGTGGTAGCCTGACTTCAAGTCCAGCTTTGAGAAATATTTTCCTCCATGCAACTCATCCAACAATTCCTCTATCACTAGAATTGGGAATTTGTCTGGGACAGTAGCCTTGTTGAGGGCTCTATAATCAACACACATCCTCCAAGAATCATCATTCTTCTTTACCAAGATCACAGGACTTGAAAATGAACTCGTACTGTGTCTAATTATTCCTGTTTCCAGCATCTCTTGGACTTGCTTTTCTATTTCATTCTTGTGATGGTGGGGATACCTATAGGGTCTGACATTAACTGCTCCTTCTCCTTCCCTCAGAGTAATTACATGCTCCTTGTCTCTCCTTGGCGGAAGTCCCATTGGTTTCTGGAAAATGTCTCCATATTCTTCCAGCAACCCTTCAAGTTCCTGCAGCTTCTCAGCCTCAAGTGCAGAATACATTCCTTGGTTCTGACTTTCCTTCCCCCACTTCCTCAAATGAGGGTGGGATTTGCCAATGACACTTTGTAGAGTTTCCATGGACTCTAACCCCTCATCCAAACCCCTTAAAGTGACCCACTCATGGTTATGCCAGAAACTCATCGTTTTCCTTGCCCAGTTCACAATCATGTCTCCCAGAGTTCTCAACCATTCAATTCCTAATACAAGATCCACAACTCCCATCTCAAACAATTGTGCATCAGTCACAAAGGGAATGTCCTCTACTTTTACCTGCAGCTTGGTGCATTTACCACGGGTTCTTGAGCAAAAACCATCCCCCAATGTAATGCGCATGGGAGGTGTGTCCACCACTTGCCAACTTAGCTTGTGCACCAGCGTCCGGGAAATGAAATTATGAGTCGCTCCACTATCCACCAAGATCAAAATGGGAACCCCTTGAATTGTTCCTCGCAATTTGATGGTTTGCAGTTTGTGTCCTTCTTCCTGGCCCATCTGACACAGACTTATCATGCTCATCTCTCCCTCATTCTCATCCTCTTCATCTTCTACCTCAATAGCTATCAATTTTCCCTCAGCATCTTTGTCGTCATCTTCCTCCATCAGCAGAACTCTTAATTGTCTATCAGGGCATTGATGCATTGGGTGGTAGGCCCCTCCACACTTGAAACAAGCCCCTTTTGCCTCCGATCCATCAGCTCATTGTAGGATAAATGAGTAAAGCCTCTGTCGCGTGGATTTCCTCTTTTTCTATCCATCTGGGCCGGTTTATCCACTCTGGGCCCATTATTGGTTCCTTTGTTGTTGTTGCTTGGGCCTGTGGTCCCTTCCTTCCCCTGCTTAACAAAAACCCAGTCGGATCCTTTACTGGACCCCTGATTGTTGGTTCGGGTCGACCCATACCCGGATCTGGGGTTGTCGAACATAACCCGATCCAGAATCACCCATCGTCTCCCTCTCCACAGCTCGAGCTATCTGCAGAACCTTCAAGCGATTTGGATCTCCAATCGTTACTAAACTCCTCACTCGTCCTCTGATTTCTCTCTTCAAACCATGTAGAAAGTACCCAAGGAATTGCTTGTCAGGCAATCTGGGTATTTGGGCCGTGAGATACTCGAAAGAGGATATGTATTCCTCCACCGATCCTCGCTGCCGGAGCTCCGTGAGCTGTTCGTAAATGTCGTCGTCGCCATATTCGCCGTAGCGTTCAAGGAGTGCCTCCTTCAACCGATCCCAGGTGAGGCCTTCTTCTTCGTTGCTCAGTGAGTTGAAGAAATGGATGGTGGGACCATCCATACTAAGCTGTGCAAGACTGGTCTTCACTTCCGGGGCGGTGTTTTGTACCCGGAAATAGACCTCTGCACGCGAGATCCATCCCGCCGGATCGTCGCCGTCGAACATCGGAAGTTCCACCTTTTTCATCGAGTGCCGGAACTCCGCCAGAGCATCTCCCTGCAAACGCGATGATCCATCCTTTGGTATCTCCTTCTCCGATCCGTCGCCAGCTCTTGCTCCTGAACTGCTTCCATCGCCGGTGTTCCCATCGTCGGCGATGGTTGTTTTCCCCAGGTTGCGTTCCAACAACGCAAGGAGCGCCGCTTGTCCTTGCTCCATGGCCATCAGAGTCGATTTCATCCCGGTAAGTTCTTCCTCCAAGGTTGCGATCTTTGCTTCCATGACCTTGACTGTTCCTGGCTGATTCTTTTTCGGTGGCATCCACTGGTTCTCTCTCGATTTGGTATCCGGCAGGTCGGACCAAATTGTTAGATACCAGAAAATGAAGTAACAGTATATAGGAATTTAGAACAAATAGAGCTTTATATTATCAATGGAAATGGAGAATGATTTACAGAAAAAGAGAATGGAATCCTCTTCAACTGCCCAGAGCTAGGCTCCTTAACAGAAATGCACAATGCAATCTGCTCCTCTCACTAACTTGATTCTAACAGAATGATTCCTCTCAATCCTTTCCTCACTCCTTATAGCTAACCTGATGTCAATAGCTCTCTCTCTCTCATGACACGTCACCTTCTCCCTAACTAACTATTAGTCACCATTCTCTTCCCCCTTCTAGAATACACCTGCCATATCTTGGGACCCTTTCTTGCACTTGTACCAAATAATTTTCGTTTATTAACACCATATTCAATGGTGAGTTGAGAGAGATGTTGAGAGTTGTTGAGGGTTTATAGTGGTTGTTGAGGGTTTGTTGAGGAGTGAGATGTTGAGAGTGTTCAACAAAGTTGAGAAGGGTGTTTGGTGCCACGTGGCGGCTTCTGAATGGTGGAGAGGAGAGAGAATTTGAGTGGGGATTTTTTGTTTTTAAAAATTTTAAACTGAATTATCTTGTTGAAAAAAAAAAAATTTGAAATTTTTTTTAACCAAAATTCATAACTTTTTTCCTTCTATAAATAGAGACTTGGTTCGTATGATTTGGACACAGAAAAAAAAAAACCAATTTTTTCACCATCTTATTATCTCTCTCACCATCTTATTATCTTTTCTCTATAAATTATTGTGTGCTTAGTTTGTTGTCTTCCATTTTTAAGTTAAAGAAATAAAATAAATTATTGTCTATATTTAAAAAAAATTAAATTGTTAAGTGTTTATTGTTTTAATTTAATTTAAAACAATAATTGTAATTTTATGTAAATAATAAAAACAAAAATATAAAATTAAATAAAAATATGAAATAAAAAAGTGGTGTGGTAGGGTGAGTGGTGGGGTAGGGTGTTGAATGAAAACCATTGGAGTGAGTAATTGTTGAGAGAGTGTTGAATTGGAGAGAGAAGATAATGTGGAGTGTTGGGAAGAGAAAAAATGGTGTTGAGAGTGTGTAATTTAAACAAACCAGTGTAAATGGTCTAACAAGAATCAAATGTAAAGTTAAAATCCTAGGAGTGCATCCAGCTATCTAGCAAATGTGATGGACCTTTGTTTAAACCATTTGCAATGGTATGTTTAGATGGATGTTGAAGTTTGTTGAGGGTTTGTAGTGGTTGTTGAGGTTTTGTTGAAGATGAGGTGGAGGAGAGAAGTGTTGAGAGGGTTAAACATTGTTGAGAGAGCTGCTCGGAGCCACGTGGCAGCACGCGAGTGGTCACGCCCAGACGCGTGCACCACACGCGTCGACATGGCGCGTCAGTTGCAGTGGAGGGAGAGAGAGAAACGGCTGGAGATTGGGTTGGGACGCGTGGCAGCACCTTATTGGTTGGACGAATTTTTTGTTTTTAAATCTTTTAAACTGAATTATCTCGTTGAAAAAAAAAATTGGAAAATTTTTTTTAACCAAAATTCATAACTTTTTTTCCTCTATAAATAGAGACTTGGTTCGTTTGATTTGGACACAGAAAAAAAAACTAAGTTTTTCACCTTCTTATTATCTTTCTCACCATCGTACTAATTACATTATTTGTGTGTTGTGTGCTTAGTTTGTTGTCTTGCATTTTAAGTTAAGAAAATAAAATAAATTATTGTGTGCTTAGTTTGTTGTCTTCCATTTTAAGTTAAGAAAATAAAATAAATTATTGTCTATATTTTAAAAAATAAATAAATTGTTAAGTGTTTATTGTTTTAATTTAATTTAAAACAATAATTGTAATTTTATGTAAATAATAAAAACAAGAATATAAAATTAAATAAAAATATGAAATAAAAAAGTGGTGGGGTAGGGTATTGAATGGAAAATCATTGGAGTGGGTAAAAGTTGAATGAATGTTGAATTGGAGAGAGAAGATGATGTGGAGGGTTGGGAAGAGAAAAAGTGGTGTTGAGAGATGTAACACCCTCTAAACCCCGCATAATAATATATCATAAATCAGAGTAAAATGCATAACACAGAGGGTGTCACACTTATTCTCCAGAAACATAAATCAAAACACCTGTCATGCTCATAATAAATATATAAATTTTCCAACTTTAATGTCGCAACATCATATGCATAGCACAGCGGATTTATTTCAACTCCAAAATTTAACATAAAGAGAGTTCATAGGTAACTCTTAACATCAAGGTACAAAACTAAACGTTTCCCGGTGTTACATAACAGAGCATGACTCCCCTAACTAAACCGTAAATGAAAGACTAGCTCCTCCAACTAACCCTCGCGAGAAGCTCCACTATCTTCGGTACCTGAGCGATGTCGCATAGAACATCATTCCAACAGAAGGGTGAGAACTCATATCATATGGATAAGCATAATAATAAATAATGTAAAAGCTTATCTATGCTCCACATAAATTACTCACATTCACTAACAAATAATAAATTATGTAAT
The DNA here is from genome assembly GCF_012489685.1 of Lotus japonicus. Lineage (NCBI taxonomy): Eukaryota > Viridiplantae > Streptophyta > Magnoliopsida > Fabales > Fabaceae > Lotus > Lotus japonicus. Next base: position 63,063,175 of record NC_080042.1, read on the forward strand.
TTTAACATAATTAATCAAGTTCACAGTTATGGCAAATACTCCATAAATTATAGCTCAATTAGAACATATATAATAGTCTCTAATTACCACCACATCAAATCTCTCCAAAAAATATCACCATAACACATATGACTCAAGTGAGACCCGTGCAAATGCCTTTGGTACCAAAGTTGTTATCCTTAGCGGTATCACCGCGTCCACTCCAGACAGATAACCACCAATAAAGCCCTCGCTCTAGGCTTCAAAACCACTCCAGTTTTGGGACAAGTCACTAGCCTCCACGAGAACTAGCAAACATTGCCTCTTGACAACTATGTAGTGTATTGTGCAAAACTCAACTAACATATGCATATTCAGACCATCTCCAAGTCCTAATTATTTTAGCATATTCATCACCAGTTGCACAAAACACATATTACATGTTATCAATTATACAACTTGCAATCACAACAACTTAGCATCTCAAACATAACATCAATTCAGAAACAACATCATATAATGATTATTAAAAATAGATGTAAATTAAATATAATTCATATATAACAGGTTCTGCAACTATTTCCTAAAGACTGGATTTCTCTCTAAATTTTCCCAAAAACTCGCGACATGCTCATGCTCGTCATCTCGCGACATCTCACTGCACAACTCGCCATGTCGCGACATCTCACGACATCTCCCTACGCCACTCGCCATGTCGCTGAATAACTCGCCATGTCGCGACATCTCACGACATCTCCCTACGCAACTCGCCATGTCGCGACATCTTGCGACATCTTCCTGCGCAACTCGCCATGTGCGCGCACCACACATCTAATGAACTATTAAACAGATGTAAATTATCAAATATACTAAGAAAAATCTAATATTTTTATCATGGTTCCGTATACACGTTTTGTAAACCTCTATAAATTTTCAAGTCACAATTCAAAGTACAAAAATCAGGAAAAATCGTACACTAACCGCAGTTCGTAAGAAACTGGACAGCTTAACCTATACTCACTAAAATACACATAACTCGAGCTACAGACGTCGAAATGACGTGAAACCAGTGGAAAAAGTTTCGTAACAGAAAAACCTACAACTTTTATGAAGACTACTTCTTCAAATTCGGCCATTAACATAGCACGAAAAAGGGTACAAGAGAACGTAAATTTCTGCGCATCATGCAAGCCTATCATCTACCCCCAAAATCATCTAAAAACCAAACCCTAACTATTTCAATTTGGGAATTTTTGCAACCTAGGGTTCCTAAATCATGCTTTCTATCATTATCCACTATCATACCAATCCATAAAACATAAATTCAAACCCTTACCTCTTGTAGATCAGTTCTAAGTTTTCTCCTCTTTTCTCCTCTCCTTCTCTGCTTTCACGTGTTTCTTGTTCTGCTTCTCTTCTAATCCTTATTTTTTTTCTTTTCTTTCTTTCTATTTCACTCCTAACCCTTAAATAGCCATACAATGGGCCCCACTCTCAATTACTCACACTAAACCCTAAAACCTTATTTATCTATATCACATAATCACTTAATTATCTAACAAAATCACTTAATTACCATATACCATAATACTAATTAAAATAAAATAATAAATAACCTAATAACAGAAAATGGGGTGTTACAAGAGAGGGTAAATTAAACAAACCATTGTACCCGGTCTTATAGTAATGGTCATATTTAAAAATGTTGAAACAAAGTATAGAAAAAGGGCAAAAACTTAAAATATGATTATACTAAGGTGGCGTTTGGTACACTCTGTTCTGTGTTTGTCATGTTTTTAATAAGGAACGGAACAAAACAAAAGACACCTTGAACAGTACACTTTGGTTCTCTAAAAATAGGTGTAACAGATGGATTCTTAGAATGTTTTGTTTTGTTTAGTTTGACACTTGATTTATATTTGTCAAACACTTTGAGCTAAACAATGAAACAACAGGCATTGAAACATTTTAGTTCTTCAGCATTGCTTACCAAAATGAAATATTCTATTCTATATTTTTGTTTCATTCTTTTTAATTCCACTTAAAGAAATATCACTTTGTAGTTCTTATTTTTTTCTTTCACTTTTAATATTCATCAAATATCGGAGAAATCTCATATTTTAATGATATGCTAACCTGTCTACCAAATATTATCGTAAATTTTTAACTCTATTTATAGTATTAATGTATACAATGTTAGTATATGTTTAGGATTATAATTAATATTATAAACTTTGGTCTCTTACATTTTTTTAGCTAATTAATTTTTCGTTGTATTTTTAATTTTTTTATGGATTTAATAATCTTAAAATTTTAAAAATGAAAAAAATTAGAAGGATTTGATAACATACGGAAAGAGGTTTTTTTTTTTATATTTATTTTGAGTGAAACTCCACCTGTACTTGCATAGCCAGTCCTAAGTCTGGGTAAATGAGTAAAATTGTGTTAGGACTTCCAAATCCATATTTTTTAATATGGATTAGTGATTTATTTAGCCGACCGAACTCAGTGAAATAAAAAAATTGTTGTTTTCATTCTAAGTGAAGTTTAATATTTTAGATGGTGAATTTTAAGGGGAAGAAAGTCATAATTGATTCAATTTGTAAATATTTTACTTACACAAATGAGAATTAGAGTTTAAAATAGAGCAAAATTGGACAATCTAACTGCTCAAAAAATGGATGTAGGAGTGTAATTAAATATGGATGTTTTTAACTGAAACTTAGAAACAGGATTTAGTGTGCAATATAATACGACTAATTTAGAAGTGTGATAAAACAGCTCATAAATTGCTCTTAAAATTGAGACAGGGAATAACTCTTGCATTTATTCGAACAAAAGTTGATCCAGGAGAAACCAATGTCCAGGTTCTAGATCATAATATGCAAGTCTACCTTATTCCAATACTTCTTTAACAGCATTGCTTCACTCAACTGAAAACTCATACAACATGGTATGCTGATACTTCTCACCAGGTCGAATCACAATAGATGGAAAATTTGGCTGGTTTATGGCATTGGGGAATCCCTGTGTCTCCAGACATAACCCAGCATGCTTTCCATACACAGCACCTTCTTTTCCAGCAACGCCATCAACATAGTTTGCTGTGTAAAATTGCATACCAGGGACATTTGTCCACAAGTTCAGCACCCTCGAGCTCGATGGCTCCCTCACTTTTGCAACATGCCTCAAACCTTCTTTCTCTTCCCCGCAATCAAGTACATAGTTGTGGTCATATCCCATTCCAACCTGACTAATTGTGTCGCCGATTCTCTTTTGAGATGTGAAATCAAAAGGGGTGCCCTTCACCGGCATAATTTCACCAGTTGGTACCGTATTCTGATCCACTGGAGTGACATGATTAGCCAAAATTTGAATTGAATGGTCAAGTATATTCCCTGAGCTGTGGCCGGCTAAGTTCCAGTAGGTGTGCTGAGCTAAGTTAATTATGGTGGGCTTGTCCTTCGGCACTCCTTCCATGTCAAGCCTCAGAGTTGTGTTTGAGGTGAGCGTATATGTTGCGGTTACAGTGATTTCCCCCGGATAGCCTCGTATGATAGAAAGAAAAATCAGTTAAAGGGAACTATGAAGAGTGAGTTAAAAACTGGAGGAAGAGAGAATAAGCACTACCTTCCTCTCCATCATGACTGTGATACTTAAAAGTGATTGATGGGGTTTCACCTTTCCTATATTCAGTTACCTCCCATATCCTCTTATCAAACCCAACATTGCCACCTAAATTTGGAAGAGACAGAGGATCAGGAAAACAGCAAATGAAAATCATATATCATTGTAACAGTGTGATTTTTGCTTTCTTCAGAAAACAATTGTGATTTAAATTCCATTTCAGAATCATAAAATTAGTCAAAAGAGCACAATGTCTATCCCTAATTGTTACATGGTTTGTCATTCTTGAGAATAACAGATAAAATTGTACTGGCTAAGTCCATGACAGATCGCTGTTAGCTTTGCCTTCCGTTTCAAAAACAATTTTTAATGGACTTTTAAAATCACAGTTCATAATCTTCACAAGATGACCCTAAGTCCCTAATCAAATGCATACATTTGAATAATAAAATTTCATTATCTAGCAGATTAGATGGCAAAACATTTTCTCTTGTCAGCATAAATGGATCAGAAGATCTAAACATAGAATTTCCAATTTCAACCTCCCAGAATACCAGAACAAAACACAGGACGAACAAAGACTATTAAGACATAGAATTGATACCATGGAGACTGTTTGGTGGTCTATTGACAGGCAGAGAGTACTCAACCCCATCAAGTGTAAACTTGCCATCCTTAATTCTGTTCGCCACCCGACCCACAATGCAGCCAAAATAAGGAGCAAGACCTTTCTGCTTGCAACAAGAGACACACAATTTAAAGTATCAATCATCCAAATAAAATTAAAAACTACATACCCATACATAAAGAGTGCATCATATAATATAATAAGACTATGAAAGATGCAAAAGGAATTCATCAACACAAAAAAGCCAAGATTGATTTTATTTAAAAATTCATGTAAATTGATATTAACTAACTCCTATGACACTCATTTAGATGCATGCATTGCATACACAGAGCATGAATAATTCTGATTGCACATAGCTCCAAATGGTTGCAATGGCTAAAACTTGAAAGGTAGAATTTTGACAATGGAAACATAATGCCCATTAGTCACATAAGATAATCCAAGTAATAACTAAAAAACCCATTACGATTTACATCGAAATTTGGAATGGGGTTTTTTCTCTTACTAAATTCTCACCTGGTAGGATTCAACAGAGTCGAGGCCAAGAACAACGTCAGACAACACCCCTTGACGAAGGAGACAAAGACAACAGCACATGATTAGATTAATAATTCGTGAAAAACAATGAGAATGAGAATGAAAATTGAGAATTTGAAAATGAAAACGAACCCACCATCTTTGGCGGGTACGGACAATGAGGTGATTGTGCAACCGAGATTGGTGATGAGGACCTGCATGGCGCCATTGTTGAGCTCGAAGATCTCTGCTTTCTGGTTCTGATCCGCCATTGAAGAGTGAAGAGGAATGTGAATTTGTGACTGTGATTGTGAATCAGAGCTTCTTGTTTTGAGCCATGAGATGATGGACCATAATATTAATATTGCTGCAATGGAAAATTAAAATAAATTATTATATTTTTTAAGATGATGAACAATTTGAAATAAATAAAAAATCTAAAGTCATGATTATTTAAAATTAATATTATATAAATATTAATTTGTAAATAAAGTAATACTAAATATAAAAACAATCATCCAAGTAAGATTTTTATTAGTTTCTCATGTGTTAGGTTCTTTATAATTTTGCAGCTAGCTAGTTTATAAGCTACGTAGGTAAGCTAAACTATTCCAATTTCAATATGAATACATTTTTCAATGTTAACAAAGGTATTTTCACGATTGATAGCCGATAGTCGTAAGACTACTCTTTTATCCTCACGGTCAACGTACTAAGCGGTGAGAGACAAATCCGTGTAAGTTTTATATTATTGTTTACAAAAAATGTATGTTATACAAAAATTTATATGCTCAATTTTAACATATAAAAAATAAAATAATGTATAGACTAACTATTTATCTATATCTATAGGTAAGGGAAAGATTCATGGATCATCTCCTATAGGGTATACTTTCTATTTCGGATGTATGAAATAATGTCTATAATTAAGAAGTCTTACCGGTCAGGAGGGTAATTTCATAATTCAATTAACTATTTATCTATATCTATACTCATGTAACATTTCAAATAATAGAGAGCATTTCTCTGTCGATGATCCAAACCAACAATCAACCGACTTGGTTCTATCAGACCACTTTTGAGAAACAATTGGTTTATCTTTTGACTTAATTGCACTCCACTTGTACCATATGCGTATTTTTGGTCTCTAACATTTAAAAATTGCATTTTTCATCCCACACATCTACCTTCATTAACACATTTGATTTTACGTCCAATTTTTAACGGTTTTAGCTTAAAAAATTAATTAAAGAATTATAAAAAAGTAGAAACCCAACAATCTTCTTCTTCATCATCTTTATCATCTATCTACCAAAAAAAAATCATCTTTATCATCTTACCCACAATATAAACCTCTTAATCTTCTAAAAACCTCATGTAATCAAACCTCAAAAACAAGAAGAATAGCCAAAACACAAATTCAACCCAACCAAGGGACATATTCAAAAATTGTGGGGCAATATATACACACAGTCACACATACATATAAATAAGTAGTTGGGGAAAATAATAGATATAGTAGTAAGAAAATAAAAAAAAAATTATAAGGAAAATAATACAAACAACACATACTATTAAGGAAATATTAAAAAAAGTTTATGGGGACAATTGCCCCATACCCTATAAGGAAGATTCGTCATTGGCATCAATAACAACACAATAGACCTCATCAACAATAAACCCCCAACAAATCAATCTCTCCTTGCCTTCTTTGCGACAAGGGAGATTGAAATAAGCCATAAAGCTTCATAAACCGAAAACTAAGAAACCCTAAATTACAAGAGAGATACCCATGAAATCGAGAAAGGAGATGAACAAACTTAGAATCTTTTCTCCCCAAAACTTCTCATTCTCAAAATACTCATGTCTCTATTAGGGATTTATCGAACACCGTCCTAGCAACAACCTTTATGCTCGCAACTCCACCCCCACTTCCAATCTACCTCAAAGCACTATGGCTCTAAACATCATCGCGTCAAGGAGTTTGAGCGCGAGGTTGGCAAAGGCATGGCGCTCCACAAAAAGGGTGAGGGGGAAACACTCTTGAAACCATAAAAAAGGGTGGCCCACTTGAAAGAAACAAATACTATGAACGCTCTGGCTCGACCATGACGAGATGAAGAGGTGGATCGCCATGAGAGATAGGGGTAAAAGGTATCAAATAAACAATTACTCCAAAAACATAAGCTATTGTGTAAGACTATATGAAAGATTTTATATTATTATTTCTAACACGCCCCTCACGCAAGAGCTTGTTTGAGCTTGAAGCGTGGAGAATGCATAAGTCCACCTACCATTAGCTTTAACTTTATTAGAAAAAAATTGTGGGCGGCAATGATTCAATTCTGGTCCACTTGGTCATAGAGGGTCTGAAACCATGTGAAACAACCAACTATCCCAAAAGTTTAAGCTATTTGATAAAGATCAACGTGAATAATGCACAGGTCGACCTGCAATGTGCTAAAATTCCACATTTTATTACAAAATGGGCGGTAAGAATCGAAGTCTAGGATTATATTTAAAAAGTTTGTCTCTATATTCAATAATGTTTAAGGATTTACTATACCTTTTAGGATTATATTTGATACGGTATAGATGCAGTTGTATGAAACAATTTCGCATTTAGCAAGAATCGATTGTAAAACTAAAATAAGTCAAATTTATAGTTAAAACCATGGGTTAGAAAGAGGGATAAAACAGCTAATAATGTGCTCTTTAAACTGAAACAGGGAATAGCTCTGGCATTTATTCGAACAAAATTTATTCTAGGAGACGCCAAAGTCCAGGTTCTAAATCATAACATATTCACATGCAAGTCTACCTTACTCCAATGCTGCTTTAACAGCATTGCTTCACTCAACTGAAAACTCATACAACATGGAATGCTGATACTTCTCACCAGGTCGAACCACAATAGATGGGAAATCTGGCTGGTTTATGGCATTGGGGAATCCCTGTGTCTCAAGACATAACCCTGCATGCTTTCCATACACAGCACCTGCTTTTCCAGCAACACCATCAACATAGTTTGCGGTGTAAAATTGCATACCAGGGACATTTGTCCACAAGTTCAGCACCCTCGAGCTCGATGGCTCCTTCACTTTTGCAGCATGCCTCAAACCTTCTTTCTCTTCCCCAGAATCAAGCACATAGTTGTGGTCATATCCCATTCCGACCTGACTAATTGTGTCACCGATTCTCTTCTGAGATGTGAAATCAAAAGGGGTACCCTTCACCGGCATGATTTCACCGGTCGGCACGGTATTCTGATCCACCGGAGTGATGTGATTGGCCCAAATTTGGATCGAATGGTCAAGTATATTCCCTGAGCTGTGGCCGGCTAAGTTCCAGTAGGTGTGCTGAGCTAAGTTAATTATGGTGGGCTTGTCCTTTGGCACTCCTTCCATGTCAAGCCTCAGAGTTGTGTTTGAGGTGAGCGTGTATGTTGCGGTTACAGTGATTTCCCCAGGATAACCTTGTATGATAGAAAAGAAAAATCAGATCAAGGGAAATATGACGAGCATAATGACTGCAATGCTTAAAATTTAAAAACTGAGGGAGGAAGAGAGAATAAACACGGTACCTTCCTCTCCATCGTGACTTTGATACTTGAAAGTGATTGATGGGGTTTCACCTTTTCTATATTCAATCACCTCCCATATCTTCTTATCAAACCCAACGTTTCCACCTAAATTTGGGAGGGGCAGAGGATCAGGAAAACAGCATATGAAAATCATATATCGTTGTAAAAGTGTGATTCGCTTTCTTCAGAAAACAATTGCCATCGAAAGTATCCCTAGTTGTTACATGGTATGTCATTCTTGAGAATAACAGACTGACTTGTATTGGCTAAGTCCATCACAAATTGGTAATAGCTTTGCCTTTTGTTTCAAAACCAGCTTTTGATGGAATGGAAGAAATAAATATTAGAATCACAGCTCATAATCTTCACTATATAAACCTAATCAAACACATATATTTGAATGTAAACATTTCATTATCTATCACTTTAAATGGAAAACCTTTTTCTTTTGTCAGTATAAATGGACCACAAGATCTAAAAGGATGTATTTATCTCCACAACACAGAATTTGCAATTTCAACCTCCCAGGAAAACCAGGACAAAACACAACAAAGACTATGATAACATAGAATTGATACCATGGAGACTGTTTGGTGGGTTGTTGATAGGCAGAGAATACTCAACCCCATCAAGTGTAAACTTGCCATCCTTAATTCTGTTCGCAACCCGACCCACAATGCAGCCGAAATAAGGAGAAAGACCTTTCTGCTTGCAACAAGAAACTCATAATTTAGAATATCAATCATCCAAATAAAATTAAAAAGCAAAAACTGCACACATATACATTCATAAGCAGTGCATCAGAGAAGACCATGAAAGATGCAAAAGGAATACATCTTCACCATTTAGTCTTACATAAAAGGTCAAAGATTGATTTTACTTATAAGTTATAATTTAGTCTTACATAAAAGGTCAAAGATTGATTTTACTTATAAGTTATAACTAATCTTGACTTTTCATGTAAATTGAGATTAACTCCTATCACCCTCATGCAATACATTCACACACACACACATGTACACACTCATTTGAGACACATACATACACATCACATAGACAAGTCCTCTCAAATCTCAATAGAGACATTGTGTAAGTCTAATTTCTCAGAGCTCAAAATGGCTGCAATTGTTCAATCTAGAAAGATAGAATTTTGACAATGGAAACATAATGCCCATTAGTCACATAAGATAATCCAAGTAATAACTAAAATACCCATTGCGATTTACATCGAAATTTGGAATGGGGTTTTTTCTCTTACTAAATTCTCACCTGGTATGATTCAACAGAGTCGAGACCGAGAACAACGTCGGACAACACCCCTTGAAGAAGAAGAAGGAGACAAAGACAACATCACATGATTAGATTAATAATTCGTGAAAAACAATGAGAATGAAAATTGAGAATTTGAAAATGAAAACGAACCCACCATCTTTGGCGGGTACGGACAATGAGGTGATTGTGCAACCGAGATTGGTGATGAGGACCTGCATGGCGCCATTGTTGAGCTCAAAGAGCTCTGCTTTCTGGTTCTGATCCGTCATTGAAGAGAGAAGAGGAATGTGAATTTGTGACTGTGATTGTTTATTTCATAGGATTTATCTAAAGTAGACAAGCTTATAATTTGTTTTTTTCGAAAACTATTTAAAGTCATTTTGTTCTTTTCTTATTAAATTATTTAAAGTTTTTTTAATTTTGTGATGTGTAATTTTTATTTTATTTCACATAAGCTTCATTAACACAGTTAGAGTGTGGACATCACTACCGTATCCCGAGCCAGATTAGTCACGTGGGGCCCATTTCCCCGTGGAGACTGGTGGCCAAAGGAGAAAAAAATAGTGTCAAATCATCCCTCGCCGGAGCTCCGGGCTCCGGTGAGGACCTGTTCCATATGTTTTACATAATAGATGACTTTTTTGCAAAAAAATTCCGGCGAGGGACTTAGTTGTGACGGCGAAACCTACACATGAACCGATTTGAGGATTAACCCTAAAATTTATTTGAGTTTTTTCTATTTTACATTTATGAGCTATTGGGAAGTTAGTGGATATGCACCCAATATAAAAAAAGTTTTAACTGAAATCCAATCGCATTATTATTATTTTTACTTCATAAAGATAAATTACACTCGTCAAAGATTGAACCTTGAACCTCCGCTACCAAACTCATATGATCTCTTGCTCTTACCACTTAAGCTATCATTTGGGGAGATTATACTTTAGATGACCAAGTAGTTATATTTTTTTTTAATTTTAATTAAAATCAAAATAAATTTTTAATGTGTGAGAGAAATCAATTGTATGCATGTGCTAAAAAACATTTGAAGTTTGTTTTAATAAACTTATCAAATAAATAAACACTTGTGTGATTGAGTATGTCTTACTTTATCTAACTTTTATGTTACTGGCCTGACTCCAGGACTCTTTATTGTGTCAGAAAGCTAGAGCAAAGTGGATTGCGGAAGGAGACCAAAATACGAGCTTCTTTCATGCAACAATCAATTGGAAGAGGCGTGCAAACTCTCTTGTGGGGCTATTAATTGACGACTCTTAGGAGGAAAATCCAGCTAGTGTTAAGGAGGAGGTGAAGAATTTCTATGAGAATAAATTCAAGTCTGATCGGTGGTCAAGGCCAAATCTGGATGGGGTACAGTTTAAGTCCATTTCAGAGAGGGATAATTCTGATCTGGTTGCTCCTTTTTCAGAAGATGAGGTAAAAGAAGCAGTGTGGGCTTGTGGAGGTGACAAAAGTCCAAGACCTGATGGGTTCAACTTCAAATTTATCCAGAGGTTTTGGGGAGTTATGAAGAATAATTTTATCAGAACAGTTAAAGAATTATGGGCAAGGGGTGTGTGGCCAAGAGGAAGTAATGCTTCGTTCATTGTCCTTATCCCTAAGGTAAATTCTCCTCAAAGCCTCAATGAGTTCCGACCTATTTCTTTGATTGGCTGTATTTATAAGGTGATTTCCAAACTGTTGGCTGGGCGTTTAAAAACAGTTCTTGGAAAGGTTATTAATGCTCATCAGTTTGCTTTTCTTGGGGGGAGAAATATGTTGGATAGTGTGGTGGTGGTCAATGAAATTGTGCATGAAGCTAAGTGGAGAAAGAAACCGACTATCTTGTTTAAAGTGGATTATGAGAAGGCTTATGACTCTGTTCAGTGGGAGTTTCTGATTTATATGATGAGGAGGATGAATTTTGGGGAGAGGTGGATTGGGTGGATAAAAAGGTGTCTAGAATCAGCAACTGTTTCGGTCCTAGTTAATTGTAGCCCGTGTGAGGAGTTCCATATGGAGAAGGGGCTCCGGCAAGGCGACCCACTCGCCCCTTTCCTCTTTCTTATTGTAGCTGAGGGTCTTTTTGGGCTATTCATGAATGCAGTGAAGCTGAACAAGTTTAGTGGATTCAAGGTTGGAGGGGACAGTTCTTTGGAGGTTTCACTCCTTCAATTTGCAGATGATACCATCTTCTTGGGAGAGGCAAGCATGCAGAATATGGTAACAATCAAATGTGTACTCCGATGTTTTGAGCTGATTTCTGGGTTGAAAGTTAATTTCAATAAAAGTAAACTGGGGACAATTGCAACTTGTGTGAGGGAGTCTCAAAGTTTTTCTTCGCTTCTGCATTGTAAGAGGATGAGTATCCCATTTATCTATTTGGGCCTACCGATTGGAGGGAGGCCAGATTTGCAGAAAACTTGGGAGCCAGTTGTTCAAAAGTTTTCAAAAGTTTAAGTCAAAGCTGTCTTCTTGGAAACTGAAAACGATTTCTTTTGGTGGTCGTATTTGCCTTGTCCAAAGTGTCCTGTCGGCGTTGGCATTGTTTTATTTATCTTTTCTCAGATTACCGAGTAGTGTGGAAAAGACTTGCACTAGCATCATGAGAGATTTCTTGTGGGGGGAGACCAAGAATCAAGAAAGATTGCTTGGGTGAGTTGGAAGTCCGTTTGTAAACCAAAGGAGGTGGGCGGACTTGGCATTAAAGACTTGTCATTATTTAATAAGTCGTTTGTAAGACCCAAGTTTTTAAGTTTAGAATAAGTGAATAAATTCCTATTCACGATTAGGTTTGATGTATCGTGAAGGGAAACCTGAACAAGAGTTTATTGGATGAAATAAATTTATGAAGGAGAAGGTTCAGGAAAAGTCTAAGGATTGTATCAAAATCGATAAAAGTTATAGCACGACTAATATTCGCCTAAACCTAGGGCAAAGGCACTAGTAAATAGCTAATTTACACTTTAAGACACGAGGGAAACTAATTCCAAAAATCTTCAGAGAAATGTTAGAACTTCTCTTGATCGTCTATAGACAAGCGTTTCGATACGAAACCCTGGAATGTACGAACGTCAAATTCCAATACTCGGAAGTTTGCCGAAACCAAAACCCTGATAGTTCAAGAAACCTAAAATCAACCGACGATGAAGACTTTTTCTATTCAGAACTTCAAATGAAGATTCCACACGCGTACACCCATTTCTCTTGATGTTTCCAATCTTTCTTCAGAATGAAGTGTTCTCTTCCGACATTCACTGCAAAAAGTAGTTTTTCGGGTAAAATAGATTTACACCGAATTTGAATCGTTTACCTTAATTCCAAGAAACCTCTTTTGAGTTTTGGAATTCTGTCACCAAAACCTATCTTAGAATTCTACGAGGAATGCGCAGGAAAAATCGGAATCGCGAAATTTTCATTTTTCCGCATTTTCCAAAACCTATAAATAGCCAAGAAATGAAAATTTTGGCAAAAACCCACCCCATTTTCTTTCCAAACCCGCGAGCTCTCAAGAGGAGGAGGAGGAGGAATTGATTTTTCCCCGTTTCTTGCCCGATTGCTTCACAGTTCGTTGCTACTTGAAGATTACGAGGTATAGTTACTATCCCTCACTTCTGATCGTCGTTTCTGTCGACTTCTTCTATGTCTTTCTGTGCTCAAAGTTTGGAGCTTTTTGTAAAACTGTCCAAATAGCTTGATTTTAGTGTCTAGACATCTTCCCTACGTGCCCAAGAGTACTTCTAGCGGATTACATTTTGCCGAATGTCGCCGGAATCAATTTCTATGAGAAATACCCATTTTTAAGCAAAGTTGCAACCTTTAAGCTGAAAACTATCGACTTAGCTTAGTGCTAGTAGGATTAGTCGTCATAAATGTCGTTGTTGACGTCCCCATCAAATTTGTTTTTCGAAATTTCAATTTTGAAATTCTGAGCTAAAAATATTGACCAAAATACCCCTGCGACAGTTTTCGATCCGATAATTTTTCTAAGCTTAGATTCGTCTTAGTTACGGCTAATGATAACCTAGGAACCAAGATTGATCGAAGAAAAATCGGCCCACCTAATTGTGCCTAGTGGCCGTGAGCTACCTTAGGGGAGGGGGAAAATCTCTTTTTCGAAAACTTGTCCGATTTCGTTAGATTATCGTACCTCGGAGTATAAGCTACTTCGTGTAACCCTAGTATCTATTGTTTGCTGAGTTTCTGACTCATTGTGATTGATTTCTGTGGTTTTGCTCTAAAGGTTCTTTTGAGGAATTTCCCGAAGAACAAGGAGTTGATTGTGAAGGAGCGTGTGAAGAGAACCCTGGAGGAGCTACAGGTGAGGGCTACTCACTGAACTATTAGCTAATGCTTTAGGTGTCGACGCATTCGACTTGATTTACTGTTTATGCACTTGTTTGTGTTTGATTGGGAAAATGTTTTCTGAGGCTTCGGCTGACAATGTAGATTATTCATCCATTGACTGTTTTTGAGTTTGAATCACATGCTATGTGCTAAATGGTTAATCTAGGATGTGTGATATCTTCTCTATATGCTAAGTGCTACGTGGTTAATCTAGGATGTGTTTATATATGAGCTATGATTGTTGGACTGTGCTGATTTAACTATGTTATTGCACGTAAATCTGTGGTACTGGAGAGTGAGGATAACGGGCAGGTCATGCCAAATTTTTATGAGATTTTGAGAAAGTTTGACGGGACGAACGGAGTTCGGGCCTCGTTATGTTTTAGTGGATCGAGACATTCTCTGGGAATTACTTGGGATTATGGGATCTTTGAAACTCATAGGAAAATACGATAAGACTAAATGGAAACTATTTTTACAAGGAAAATTCATAAGACATTAAACAACCTCTAAACCTTTAAATAATGATAACAATCTCGGATGCAAGCTTAGGATTGAATTTTAGTTTTGAAAAATGAGAAGTGTCGTCGAATCCAAGTTTTAGGGAAATTGTAAGTTCTGAGTATGTTGATACTCCTTTGCTCTTGAAGCAGTTTGTTTAGCCATCCAAGGGATGAGCCGAGAAGCTTCACTAAGGCGTGAGACCTTGTGAAAGCGTGAATCTTCACTGAGGCGTGAGACCTCGTGAAAAGCATGGATCTTCACTGAGGCGTGAGACCTCGTGAATAGCATGGAACTTCACTGAAGCGTGAGACTTCGTGCAAGTGTGTAAATTCACTAAGGCGTGAAACCTCGTGAAAGCATAAAACTTCACTGAAGCGTGAGACTTCGTGATTGTATAAGACTTCACTGAAGCGTGAGACTTCGTGAAAGCATCGATGATTCGAAGAGTTATCATGAGTGTTTGCACTCTTTTTATGATTAATTGTATTTTGTCGCAGAATCGACATTCACCTTAGGGTATTCTTTTAGAGACAATAAGTTAGCTAGAACACGTGGCGACGTGTCGAGTGAGGTCGGAGACGTTGTTTGGCTAATCACTTTGCATTCATGCACTCATTTTGAGGTTAATACACGGCGGGATACCGGACCTCGATGGATTCCAAAATGGTCATAAGACCCGGATTTCCATATAAGAACACTACGGTGATTCTTAGTAGCAGACGGAAATGGCAGACCTTCGGGTTCACTGCTGATCTGACTACGCTTTGTGTGGTGTAAGAGACACGCGAGCAGAAATGGTCCCACCGTGGCTGGTGTTAGGGCTGACTCGTTGATGCCCATCTTTCCGGAATGCATCTTGTCAACCAGCATTGCATTTCATGCAACACGCATACTAACTTAGTCGCTGAGTGTGATTGATACTTGTTAAATCTATTTGATGCATGCTAATTGTTATTATCGTCTTTTATATTCATTGTGTACTGTACAACCCTAGGATGCTATCTCTAACTTATAAGCCCTAGTGGCTACTCCTTATCTTTACCTATTGGATTTATTATTTATATAATTCTTTGGAGTTGACCCTCGCGTCTTCTGTGTGTGCTTTGGCGGACTACGCCCATTGTCAGATGTCTATGGCGGACTGGTTTACGATGGTCCACCCTTCGGGGGGACCCGGTTTGAGATGCTGGACCAGGATGACCCCGGTTCATGGGTGGTCGACCCCGCTGGCCACCGTGCGACCTATTCGGGAAGGATTATGGAGGACCGCGTCGACCGACTGGGACACCTGACGGAGGGAGTGCTGAGGAGGTACACCGTGAGCTTCAACTTGCCACTTGGCGTACACTGCGGACCAGGAGTGGGAGCATCACCACCACCGTCATCATCTGATGATGAGGACCCCTCAGAGAAGGAGCCTGTGGGAGGGACTTCTGCGGAGTCTAGCTCACCCACCATCGCTGTCATCGATGATCTTGGCTCGGGCCCTACGCCCGTGAGGCCAGCACCGGAGCGCTTCGGGGTAGCGAGAGGAGGTAGGATGGTGTACATAGACTTGGTCGTTCTGGATTCAGATTCGGACGACGATCACGCTAGCATGTAGGATTGAGTGCTGGTGTGAGCTCCTCGAGATAGGATTAGTGTAGGAGTAGAGTCTTAGCTCTGACCGTCATGTTTCTAGTTGGGGACAGGGTAGTTTCCTGCCGATAGCTTTTTGTGTGGTTTCTCTACGGAAATCACAGAGAGTTGGTTGGACTAGGGGGTCTTGTTTTAGGCCGTTTGGACTAACTTATTCTCATTTTTGAGGGATGGTGTTGCGAACACTTAACTTTTCTTTGGTCTGTACATATTGCCTACGGGCGCCACTTTTTACTACTTCCCGTCACTGGAGGATACTCGTGACGTGGTTTGTTACTTACAACGTGGGCTGTAAATATTATTGTATATTAGTTATGTTATCTTTTGTTGTCAAGTTTATTTCTTTCAGTCTTGATGATATTATCGAAAAAAAATATTCACGTTTTTCCGCTTTAAGTTTCTTTTTGGTTACTAAAGTGACGCTACCGAAAATCGGGGTGTTACACTAAGAGTCACTAGCCCACATTCTAGAGTAGTTATGGAACTCGAAGATGTAGTTGTCGGATTTGAGGCACCCGTGAAGGGTTCGAAGTATAGTGCTCAGTCTGATGCTTCATAATCGGGTCAAATGAATGACATAAATTAGGCAATTTTACCTTATTTCATTTTCACATGTAAGATTAGAATAACAGTTATCTTATGAACACTATAAATAGTGCATTGTAATTCAAAAAAGTTGTTGGACATCTTATTACTATACAAACTCTTGCAAGTTATCTTGTGGTTTTTTTTTTCAATTAATGCAATTTATTTCTTCAATTACTTTTGCAAGTTTTTCTTTAGTTCATTGCTTTAATTTTGATTTGTTAAACTCAAACTCTTTGAAGTATTGCAATCCTTTCATATTGTCACGTCTTGGTCATTCCTCATCGAAGTATTGATCTTTCAAGTTATCACCGGATAACTTGGGTTACTTTCAACTTGAACACTACCAAGCGTTTTTTTAAAACAAACAAACACATAGTCTTATTGCTTATAAATCACTTAGCTTAAAAAAGCCCAAATAGTACTTTATCTAAGTTCCCATATTGATCTTTTGATACATTTGTTTGGATGTGTTTATTTCACGTGTAAACGTGTGTGTTTCTATAAAACAAAGTCTATACTCACTTATGGAAGAAGTTAAAATATGTAACTTTTAGAGTTTTTATGCTTTAAATTGTGTGACACTACGAATCTAAATATTTTATTTATCTTAGCCACCATACACAAGTGAATAGATTAGTTTGCCTGGAAATCATTAGAAAATAACATGTTTGGAGTGACTTTTCTTTACTCTGAATCAATTTTGACACCCAGAAACTACTAATATATGTTTCTCCATAATTAATGTTTAGGACGGATTTCCATACACTGCACTAATTAATAACTACTTTCAAAGGTGGAAACGTGTCAAACCAACCAAAAACATTTTGAACAGAAGCCATATTAATTAGTCAGCATCACATTCAAATACAAGAGGATGCATAGAATGTTTCCTTCATCTTCTGCTACAACACACAAATACTTTATAACAAGAATACTTATCTAAACCATTATTTAGAAAACTGTTCACACTGAACTAAAGATAGTCATTACAAGACATCATTATAGAATGAAGCATTATTTTTTCTTGGCAATGAACAATCCCCATATCTGCTCACCAGCTGCACCCCTCATCTGCTTAGCCCTCCATCTTTCAATAATTTCAGTGTAGTCTTCCTGAAAGCAATGATTCCAGAAATGAATTGACTTGAATTTAAAAGAAATAAGCACCTAAAAAAGTAACTAATAGCATGTTTGGAAATCTTTCTACAACTGATTTTAAAGAAAAAATCAATCATGGAGAGAAGATTTTGGATACCAGAATTCATTCTTAGGAAAATAAACTGATGCAAACATACTATAAATAGCCATGTTCAAAACACATAAGAAAACCACCTCAGAGAAGTCATCAATGAAATCTTCCTTCTTGTTCTCAATGCCAAGTAACTCCTGTTGCAAAGTTTTCATGAACTGAAACACAGTTGATAATTTTGTTACAACTCCAATAGGGCAGTAAAATGTGAAATCCTTCTATAGTTGATTTTAAAGCTAGAATCAATTATGGGAAGAAGCTAATATGAGTAGTTTCTGATGTCAGAATTGATTCTAAGGAAAAATAAGCCGATTCAAACATGCTATAAATCATAGGTTGTGTGACAAACCAAATTTGTTTGATCCTCTGCAATCACATCATCAAATCCAGCATTCTCAAGCATCTGTGGATGATTTAGAATACAAGAAGCATGTCATGCAAAACAAATGTTACCAGAATAACTTCAATTGATGATACTAGCATCACATGATATCATACCTGACAATATGCTTTCATGTCATGGATATAATATCCTCTTTTTCTTATGTACTCAGCATATTCTAATGATAGATCTCCACCACTTTTGCAGTAATCCGTAATCAAAAGCGTACCTCCAATCTTCAACCATTTGTAAAATGATCTGAAAAGTGCTGGTTTATCCTGTACAAATCCTTGTAAGTTATCTATTCACATATTCTATAAAGCTTAACTTTGCTAAAATCTACAGTAACAAATAAAACCAAAGATGCTTCCTTACTTTGATGTGAAACAAGGTGTCACGAGTGTAGATCACATCAAATGTGTTCTCAGGATATGTTTTACTAGTGCAATCAGCACACTCAAATTCCACAGTGCATTTGAGTCCAATGGCTCGTTCAATAGCCATGGAAATCATGTTTATGGAGAAGTCAATGGCAACAACCTCAACATCAAAATTTTCTGCCATGTAAAAGTCACCACCTCCAATACCACAACCAACATCCAGCACTTTCTGACCAGGCTTTAGTCCCAATTTTGCCACAAACTCCCTTGTTGTTTCTGCTCAAGGAATTATAACTTGTACATTAGAATTATCTGAAATCTACAATAAATTGCCTTTACATTGATGGAATGCTACTTTATGTGATGAGTAATGAAACATCAAACCTTTTTTCCAGTCCATGGATCAGTTAAATGATAAGGATAGGCTCAAATAAGTATTCAGCCCTCCATTTTATTTACTGTCAGATTTGGTTTTGATTCTATCATCTAATTTTTATGATTTTAATTTCTTCTTTTACAAGTTACTTTGGCTTCAGTCTCCGCTTTAAGATATCTCACTATTAACAGGTGATGCAGCTAGCCACTATGCGTACTGAGTAATATTATGTGACATATTTTGCTTCCAAATCAGATCAATGGCTAGTTCTTGTTATAAAAAAGAGATCTAGGAAAGGTTATCGTTTCTCGATCGCTATGAAATTGTAAAGGGAATCAGTTTCAGGGCCTGAAAAATTTTCGCATCAAATTGGGTCCCTAAGACATTTTTTTAATTCAATTAAGGACAAAGTGTGTCAGACGGTGATGTGACTTCAATTTTAGCCTACTTAGCTTTTCCACATGGCATTTTAATTTATTTTTTAATTAAAAATTTCCAAAACTTAATTTTTTAATTCCAAATCATAAATTTAAAATAAAAACTTAATACAAACCTTAAACTAATCACTAATACTCTCTAATCTTAACCTAATAATCCCAGAATCAGGATCTCCAACCCTAAACTAATCCAATAATATAATTCTGACTGATATTCTCATCTTCTTTCATCCATCGTTTTTTTTTCTCATCTCCTCCTCCTCCTTCTTTTTCTCATCTTTTCCTCCTCAACCTTCTTCTTCTTAACCCAAACCCAGAAATCTTAACCCAATAATCCCATAATCAGGATCTCCAACCCAAAACCCAAACTAAGAAATCTCAATACAGAAACCTCAAACTCAAGTTAGAATCAAGCTTCTCTCAGGCTCCTTTCTTTGTTCTGATCTCGGATTCAAAGAGAGGAGAGGAAGATCTTCAAGAAAGTACCTTCCTTTATGAAAAAGGAGGTCGCCGGAGATGACGACCGGAGACGGCGGTCAGTGGCGGAGTAGCGGCGGCGACAGCAAGGGCCACTGGATCTCCTTCTCCTTGCGACAGCGATCATCAAGGTGGTGATTGAGTGTTCCTGGATGTTGGTGATGTTGGGGATGAAGATTTTGAAGAGAAAATTTTAGGTTCTAAACCTAGGTTTTGGAAATTAAAAATGGTGGTTCTGGTGGAAATTTTTTAATTTTAGGGTTCTGGTTCGTCGTGATCTTTGATTTGTTGGTAAATTTGTATATGTTTCAATGTGTGAAGAAGGTTATGGTGATGAAGATGATGGGGTTTGGTAGGATTGGAAGCAAATAAGAGTTGATTACTCAGATTTGAGTGGTGAAGGTCTGCTCTTCAACGGTGGTGAGGGCAATTTTGTGCAGTTTTCTTCCCCTGCTTTTCCCCTGTTTTCTTTTTCATGTAATGAAACAAAATTGCACAAGGTCAATTCAATTTGGGGAAAGATTTGGGTTTGGTAATAATTAGATTATGTTTAGATTATATTATTAGATTAGGTTTTTATTAAGATTTTTAATTTTTTTTTCTGATTATTTTGATGACTTGGTATTAAAAATTATTTTTTTAATATTTTTTAATTAAAAAAAAATTATAAAAGCCAGGTGTCACTGATGACTAGGACAAAATTGAGATTTGGCCTTAATTGAATTAAAAAAAATTTCTTAGGGACCCAATTTGATGCGAAAATTTTTCAGGCCCTGGAACTGATTCCCTTTATAATTACAGGGGCCTTCTGATGTATTAAGCCTTGTTTTTTATTAAAAGTACTAGCTATCAGATATGACTTGGAAGCAACATAGCTCATTCAACATTATCAGGACATGTGGTGCTTGTGACGTGACTCTCTATTAGCCACATCCCCGTTGAACAGTAAGATATTATAAATCAGAGACTGAAATTAATGCTATTTGTAAAAGTAGGGACCAAAACCATAAAAATTAGATGGTAGAGACCAAAATCAAATTTAAGTGTAAAAATTGGGACTAAAAACTTATTTAAGCCATAATGGTATCATTGATGAAGATCATTCCTCCATCTTAAATTAAATGGAAGGGAAATTCTCTATATATAGGATAACAGGGAACACATTGATAGGAAAATGGTAATTACATACCAAGTCCTCCAGTGCTCACAAAGCCTTGGCCAAAAACTCTCTCATAAAGTAAAATATCCTTATGATTATACTCAACACTATCTAAGAACCTCTGGAACCCCCTATCATCTTGTGATCTAACCTTTTGCCATATCCAGCAAATCTGCATCACAGTGTTACAATTTCAAATCACATGTGTTGACCATTAACCAAACAAGCTGAAATAAGAGATGATAAAAGAAATAGAAACCCTTATTATCACCTGGTTTTGATTCTTCTTATTTCTGACATAAGCTCCAATGCATTTACAGCCAACAAGAGAAAGTTCAAAGGAACTCCCCTTATTATCACTCATATGGAACTCTTTGAATACCTGCATGAAAATGGGGAAAATAAGGTGTATGGATAACAAATGGTAAAACTGAATGGAACCCCATGAGATTAGGGTCTGTCTTTACCATCAGAAATTCAATTTATGCATCATAGGTTGTTTTATGTATTTTGAAGGTACTATCTCCATGAAATACAACTCACAACATTTCACATAAGCCCAAAAATGTCGAACTCATATCTTTAATAAAGCAATTGTTGGACTTGGACTAAGAGGGAATACAAATTACACTAAGAACAAACCTTAGTGTAAAATCTGGGTTCCCTGTAGTGTGTTGGGTTGTATTTTCTCTTTGAATCTCCAGATTGGTGGAAACAAGATTCTCTGAAGAATATATATCCACCAACATTTAACCATTTGATCATCCTTTCAGCTAAATTCTCAACCTGAAGTGAATACCAAACATTTTGATACATTATGTTAACTTCAACATATCTTAACTGAAAAACAAAACCTTGAAAATTCTATGCCTTAATACTTTTCTAAAAGGTAAACAAAAAAAAATAACCTCTTGATCTGAAAGATACATAAGTAACCAGTTCGAGAATATGAGATCAACGGATCCTTCAGAAACATGCAAGTTTGGAGATGTGACATCAGCACACATGAACTTGACATTCTTGTGGTGTCCATTAATGCTTTCATTCTGCAGAAAGATAATGTGAGATTCAGGTAATCACTTCACAACAAGAGAACCAATTTCTCTTTTTTTTTTTTCATTTGACAAACATCAATCATGAATGTTCAGTGTGGTGAGAGAATGTAGTTACCTTCTTTATTGCACTCTCAATGAAGTCCACAGCAAGCAGTTGGCCAGATTTCTTAGCCAATTCACCTGTAAATCTTCCAATACCTGCTCCAAGCTCTATAACTGATTTACTTTCAATTGCAGGTAGAAGGGAGAGTACCTATGTAATTAAGAAATCACTTATCCTGACTTAAAAGGAAGAAAATAAAGGATACTGAAAAAGGGACAAATAGAAATTTGCAAGTGTTTCATGCTGCTTCTAGCCTCCAAGTATCAAAAAAGAAGCTCAGGCCAATAATTTAGTAGTTTAAATTCACAATCATAAGGATGTGAATGTTCCCAGCTTCAAACACTAGAGGTGTTAAAATAGATTTAGTCTCACAAGCAAACATGAATACTTTAACAAAATGAGTGAATTAGACCAATGAAACTAAAGAAAACCAAATATAGTTTGTAAGTTAGCTGGTAGTGCACACTGTTTGAAATTGTGAAGAAAGCAAGCAAGGAAATGAATAGGATTAACAAAAATGGATTTCAATATATTTTCCTTTGTTTATAGAAAGGAAAACAGGGATTATGGAAAAATTACATGAATGCTGATGTAACATTTTTTCCTTCTCAATTTTGGACAGAAAAGTGATTTTTTTTTGGTACATAGAAAATTGATATTAGAAAGTGCATGTGCTGATTTGTCTAAAATATTTTTCAATTCACATCTTATAAAAATAATTAAAATATAATAATAATAATAAATATTAATAATGATATATTTTTAACTGTATGCTAAATAGTTTTTTTTATCAAAAGTTAATTAATTATCACATCCCAATTTTAGTTGAAGAGATTTATATCATTTTTCAACATAATTTTTTTCTTTCTTTTTACTTTTCCTTCCAATTTCTCTCATAATAAATAACTTTAGAATTGTTCCTTTGTTAAAAAAAAACTTTAAAATCATTTATCTTCATTCCTCTTTAATTTCCCTTGCATTTCTTTCATTTTTTTTTTCAACCGAACCAAAATATAACAAAAGTCATTGTTAAATCTGAATAGCTTGTAATAACAAGCATAAAATTAAATATGGACAACAAATTGGAATATGAAGTGATTTGAGTATAAGAACTCCTCAACAATTTTGAATTTTTACACCAGTATTTTTTGTTACAAAAGGAAAATACACCGGTTTTAAATATCGGTATGTTAATAGAAAATAGCAAAAAATTGTACCAAATTTTAGGGAGGGGTAAGCAATAGAACAAATGACATTTTAGGAAATCACTGTAGGGTGTGATTTGAGGTGTTGGGGCATTAATAACAACTCAAAAATAGAAACGGCCATCACCCTCTCAGCTCAAATAAATAAAAGATCCTAAAATAGAAAGAAATTAAGTGAACTATGAGACAAATATGCAAGCCAACTTCTGGCTTCCATATTTGTAAGCATAGTGTAAGACTGTAAGGAAGCATATTATTCTTGTCTAAACGATAATGTGAAAAGTAAATATCCATAAACGATGTTATACATAAATATGAAATAAAAAGAGAGTATATCCAGCTTTTCATAACAAATTTTGAAGAGGGTAATAAAGGAAACATGTAAGTTTGTACAAAATGAAAAGAAACTAACTCACTTCTGGTCTCTCTTCCTTGTCGAGATTGGAGGCGTTGGAATCGAGCATCATTGACTCCATGGACAAATCTGAAGAATGTTCAATCCAATAGCTTTTCTGAACTTCACGTTCTTCTACAACACCTTCCATGCCTTCATTTACCAATTACCATACACTTCCAACAATTAATATATCATACTCATAATAATTCACACACCAACTATTCAACAAACAATTAAACAAACAAGTTGTAGTGCAACTAGCTAAAGGATGAAGGAAATGTATATAACATGTGTATGTATTAACAGGACTCACCTTGCGGCATTACCACTGAACCCATGGCAGAGATAAAGAACAGAAAAGAGAAATTAAGAGCTCTTCTTCCTTCGCCCTTCTATCTTTCTTCCTTATTTATAGAAACAATTGTACATTTTTTTTTTTGGATTTAGCTCTTACTCTTTAAAGTGGAAAGTGCATTTAAATTAAAAGTACGAAATTAGAATCATTAATTAACAATTAAAATTTCATTTACTTTTTTTTTTGGGTTCCATAATTTGTCATAAATACATGTCAATTTTTCTTTACTTTTATTGAATGAGACTAGTGGGTCTCACCTTTTTATTTATTTGTAACTACACTACTTGTATAAACTAGCTACTTTTCACGTGGTGTTCGGACTCCTTGATCTATTGCTCTTTAATTGACCATTTTTGTCTTTTATCAAAAAATTATGGAATAGAGAATAATAATATCAAGGGTTATGCTTCTTGAAGACTGAAGATTTTCTCCTTCACATATGGTGGCCATTAATCGTGGACAAACTAAAGATTGGCCACTATATATTATAAACCGCTGGTAATTGGTATAATATAAAAATAAACTATTAAGATCATATTACATGACATATTAATTTTTTACTTTATTTTTCAGTATAAATTCAAGGGAAAAAACAGCCAAAGCTATACATGCATAATTTGTAGAGGGTATTCCCCAGCCATAAAGCATCATGTAACGAAAAGACAATTTTTGCTAATCTGAGCTGCTTCAAATGCCATAAAAGAATATTCACTAAATTATCGTCCCATCTTTGATGCCCAAAGCATGCTGACACTTACATCTTTAGAAAGTTTTTTTACGGGGAGTGCAAAATCCTTATTGATTTGGCAACCAACTACCATGAAAAATATAGATTTTTCTATCTGTTCATGTTGACTAAATGAAGAAGGTCACCAAGCTTAAACCCTGATCAGAGTTAGGGTTTTTGACCTAGTCGTTGTTTTAGTATATCGAGCGAACATGCTTTTATTATAATGATCTTTTTCCTTTTGTAGCAGGAAAGGTAAAACTCTAAACATAATCCCGCTAAGATTTGGGCCCTATACAGATGCAGCCCAAGTACTCATATATCAACAAAATAGTGCATCACTCGCCAGACAGCGCTTGAGTACTCTCAAGATAAAAGCATCACTCGCCATACAAAGGAAATGTTGGCCAATCAGGAAAACCTTAGTTGGCGCGCCATTGAGGAGTCGCCCAAGATCTCGCTGCATTAGTCAAGCCGTCAGGGAATTCTCGCCCGACCTTCGTCTGTCTAGAGTGCTACTCTCCACTGAGGACCGTCATTCAAAAAAAAAAAGATCTATATTGTATGTGATGTGTAGCATTGAATTTCAAATATCTTCATAAGCTGAAGCGCCCTGATCAGTCCGGTGAGGGATCCGGCGTCACCCTATCCACTGTATATGAATATGCTAAGCTTCGTCTATGGAAGGAGGTTATGGGGAACAAGACTCGTGGTTGTTAATACAATACACGAGACTTGTCCTCCAAACGTTAGACCAGGTATCACCTCACTTACATGAGACTCTCGCGTTTTCCACGGTCCACCTGCCTGATGGAGGAACCTTAGCGAGGTAGCGAGATTTCGAAGCTGAATCTACACACCTAAACAGGAATAAATTGTAACTTTTATTCACTGATTTTTAGTATTTCATGGTCATGAATAAATTCTCAGATAACATTATCTAACAATATTAAGAAAAAAAGGAGAAAATAGTAAGCCTATAGAATGAACCTAAAAAAGAAGGAAGTCTATAGAGCTAGTAACATTATATTTAATTATTGTACAAGATTCTTCATTATAAAGACAAAATTGCCAATCTCTATCAGAGATTCAGAATCCAATGTCGTATCTCCGCATGGTGGTTGAGACTTGAGGGGGACAATGCATGGTTATTGGTTAGGAGCATATCACACCACTTGCATTACTCTCATATGGAGCCAATACCGTGGGGCATAAATAATTGAGATGTGGCGTCAAATAGTTAATAATTGCACCTTTGAAAAAGGAAAATATGATTAATCTTGAATATGTACCGTGCAAACACCTCATAATATTTATCCAGGTGTGAGAAAAGAAAAAAAAACAAATATATATATATATATATATATATAATATGATAAGAAGTAAGAAATAAAAATAAAAATTGAATATTATTAATAGGTGGGGACAACATACACATAATTGCGAGAAAGAACAAATCAACAACAGAAAGCCTTTATGTGTTTTGGTGTCATCTAACCCATCATTTGCATATTTGCATACTTGTGATTGTGGTGCATACGCCATACTGTCTCAAGGTACTATTCCAATCCACTCCACTCCACATATCATTCCCCACATAGATTCTGCCACTCATTATCACAAAGATATAATTAAAAAGTTAAACACGTTAATTAGGATAAATTGGATGTTAGAAAAATAAAGGATTATAGAAATTTAATTTGTGATCAATGATATCTTTAAAACCCACCTATGTTGAATGTATATACACTCAATGCTACATACACTCAGTAGCATTGAGTGCATGTTTGGTTAAGGAAGGCCATGTCTGTTTTGGTCACTCTTGGTGCACTAAAATGATAAATCATTCTTTCTAATTTTTTTTAACTATAAAAATAGTAGAATGGAGAGAAAATGCATCCACATTTCACACTGAATAATTAAAACTTAATTTATTATAATGGTTCTATGTGGATGGAATATGGCCGAAAAATAACATCTTCGTCTATTGAGAGAAGGTAGGAAAAGGAAGAGAATGGAATAACATAGGCATGGCTAGCTCCACCTAAAATGTTTTCCTCCCAAGTCCCAATATGCCCGGAATACTTACAATACATACAGATCCGAATTTGTCTAATTTTGTTATAAAAAACTCAACTCGTAAAGCATTATCCATTAATTATTTCATTAAAAGGTGACGATCGCGGTGGTCAAAGTGGCTATTTGAAAGCCTGGTCGAAAGTTCAATCTTTAAGAACCACACTCTCGAACTTTGGCTTTCACCATATCCGGGTCGGAATTGCTAGAGCAATAGAAAATAAAACATGTGACAGACTGGAAAATGATGCAATGATGCCAAAACTTGCTACGACAAAAATTTTATAATATGTAAAGAAGTCAAAGACAATTGCAACAGAAGTTTGAAAGCAGAAGAAACTTTAACATCATCCATAACAATTACATATCTAACACGATTTCAACAGTTAAACCAGCAATTCATGGTTTACTCAGTACCTTTGCTTTTTGAATTCTTTTTCTTCTTCTTAGACTCATCAGCAGCCTCCAATACTTCCCCATTATCATCCCTCTTATTCTTTTTCTTCTTTTTAACTGCTCCATCTTTCTCACTTGCAACTCCATTTGTACCATCATCTGCAGTCTGATCATGAAGCTCCACCTCCTGGTCCAATTTCCTCTTTTCTTTCTTTTTCTTCTTCTTTTCTGACTTATGATCCTCTGATGCGTCACCATTTGTAGTTTCTGGGGCCTTATCTACAGCCATGTCATCACCATCAGTTGTAGCAGCAGCTTTATTTTTCTTCTTGGCTTTCTTGCCTGAAGCATCAACCGGCACTTCTTCTGTTTCCATCTCTGTATATGCAATAGTTACTACGAATCAGCAAAATTTCATTCTACACGTGCAGTTTATTGGGAAGTACATACTTCTTGTAAAAACAAATTTAACTCTCCACCATATGGCTCAGCAAAAGAGAAAATAAAATATAAAAAAACAACAGTTAGTGGTAAAATAATTACAAATTCTGATTTATACTCACAACTACACGCATATTATTCAAGTTTAAGGAATCAAACAAGAAAAGTTTTCTTGACCAAAAAATAGGGAACAAACAAGAAGGTTTTGGGGGGGGATGGATTGCTCTCTTTTCATTCATACCTCTGTTTTCAACACTTTCAATAGCAGACTTCATGACGTCTATGTTCTTACGAGGGGCTACCCCCTTGTCATAAAAGTCAAGTCGCTCCTCAACTTGCTCACGAAGTTTCTCCCCAAATGCAGTAGTGCCACTTTCTGCATCACGGTACAACAAAATCATCTCCCACACAACAAGATGTAAAGATAGAGATGAGCCTACTAAAATTAAAATGAAATAAACAAACCAGAGAAGCAGTCAATCCGTGATGCAATTGAACATTTGTTTGCAAGATAACGAGCCATTCGGCCCTTATTTTTGGCAGATGCTCGACCAATAAAAGAAGAGTGGAATATCAGACCATATTTGGGAGTGTTTCCTTTTGTTTTTAATGCCCTGAAAAGTGCAGGCAAAGGCATTATATATTTGAACTAACACCATACAAGAATAGTTAGCATCATAATTACAGATCAAAATGAGCTATTTTCTTGACAAAACACGCAGTCAAAACATTAACAAAATAGTTTGGGGCCATATGATGGGTAACTATTACCTTTATACATCTGAACACAAGTCCTAATTATGACTTCACTTATGCTATCATCAGTCATTTGTAAAGTTGAAGGAAGGAGTTAGATAAATAATATGTAGTTTGCAGTTGCAGAGTTTGAGCTATTTACTGGTTTAATGTTATTAGTGAAATAAAAATGCACTAAAACACCAACTGCTCCAGATGTAAAAGAAAATGGTAACCTCTGAAGTCTGAAGCATGGACACTTCTTTTGAAGTGTCGGACACATTTACAACACCTATACGTGTACGACGCATTTTCCAGTCCTTATCAGGTGTTCTATTAAATTTTTTTATCGCTACACACACATACATACATAGCGGTGTACATACATATATAGCGTTGTACATGCATATATAGATACACATGTAGTTGTATGTGTGTTCGTTTCGGTGTCATATCCAGTGCTTGTGTCTTCATACTTCATAGATGGTAACCCTCTTAACATATAAAAAGACAGGATTGAACTAGAAGGAGAATGGATATGGCTGTGAAGACAGGATGGCATTGGGAATGGGAAGAGTGGAGTAAATGCGGGACAAAAATGATCCTGCCTACATATTCTCCTCTGTTGCCATCTCGGCAAAAGAAATTGATAAGAAGATTGACATCAACATCTCTGACCTAGAGTATCATATATAACAAAGCACCTACGCCCTAATGAACCCAACTCCCTTAATGAAACAACAAATTCTCAGTGTAACATAAAACCTTGAGGTTTTCGTTTTCTATGAACAAAGAAACACAACTTCAATATAAGAGGTTAAGTTTAAAACCTGAACAAAGCCTTCTCTGCGCCAAGAATTTGGAGGGTAGAAGAGGGGCATTTGGCCAAATTTGTGAGGCTACCAGCATGGGAAATTAACCGCGCACCAACAACTTCACCAATCAAAGAGGCCAAATTTGGTGCAATGTCACTCATTTTAGCAACCAGATAATCATATAGTTTCCGCCTGTACTCAGATAGGTCCTTACCCTTTGAGCAAACTGTTGGACATTAATCAAGTCTATTGGGGACAAGTCCTGCCCTGAAGAAATTCAAGAAAGAGAAGATTTAGATGAATGAGATGACAATTAAAAGCAATACAAGGTTGAGAAATCTACCCATGGACGCCTTAGCAGCTTCCACGATCTCCTTTGCTTTATCTTCATCCCCAACTATGTCAGTTAAGTCTGAAATATTGTCCTCAGATAACTTTGATTTATCCTCAATAAATTTTGCAACTTTAGCGTACAGATAATTATCATTTACAATCTTCACTAATTCCGGAAAATGCCACGAATACCACTCCCTGCACGCAATCGACGAACCATCAGAGAATTAAACTCTTCATGTCTAACGATAAAACATAAAATTTGAATATGAAAATTCTACCTGACTCTCATGGAGAACGAATTAACATCCTTATCAAGGGTATCAAGAAGAAAGATTGCTTGAATGACCATGTTGTCAACTCGATTAACATTAAACTTCACCTTAGCTCTGCTGTAACTATGCCCGAGACCAAGTTGCGCCTTTTCTAAATCCCCCGCCTACAGAATTTAATCAACAAAAATCATTATACATACGACACGGGAATCATCCTTCTTGTAAAAACACAACAAGAGGCAAGAGCAAATGCTAACCTTGAGATCGTTGACAAACCTATCGAAATGGAGCCGCACACCGCGGAGCAGCTCGCTCACAAACTCATTACATTGGCAAGGGATTTTAGTCACTTCAGATATCTGGGAACCAATCTTAGGATCCGATACACCTAAACTAAACTTCGACTTCTTCCCTTCCTTTACTTTCGGTAAGTTAGTTTCCAGTACAGTTCTCAACTCATCAGTCAATAAACCTAAACATTGAACAACAACACGTAACGTAATCAAAACACAAAATCAAAAAAAACCATTGCATCAATTCAGTTTAAGCACAGAAACCAAGAAATAACTGATTCTGAAGTGAAGTGCGGTGGTTGTTACCTTCGGAGACGGCGTTGCACTGTTTGAGGGCATCGAGGGCGGAGGTGAAGGGGTTGAAGGAGCGGAGCTTGACGACTTTGCCGAAGCGGTTCAAATCGGAGACGGAGTTGCGAACGGCTTCGGTGTTCTGGCCGATTTCATCGACGCCGTGAGCTTCCAGCAGAGCGTAACCCGACGCTGACTCGTACAGAAGGAACAGCGCCATTGTTTCCAACAGCAAGCAAGTGCATGTGTCACACAGAGAAAAGAGATGGTGTGAAATATCAATCAGTGCTAAAACCCTAATTGCTGGTTATTGGGTTTATGATGGGCTTTACTAGCCCATTCCAAGAGAATAAAAATATAAAAAATCAAAGCCTTAACACCACATAGTTTCAACTTTATTCTTCTTCATAAAAAACTTATTTTTAGTTGTGGTTACTTTAATTATGTTGTTTACTGAGTATTATTAACTGTAACTCTGATTGACTCCGTTAGAGCGTCGAGCTAATGGATCATGTGTGAGGCACGTGTCACCTTCTGTGGGAACATCGTTGTCTCACTACTCCAATCTTTACTTGTTTTTCACATGTGGAGATGATGCTATTTTACTTTACACTTAGAGGTGCTCTCTCATTCTCATTAACCAAGATATTATCGTCAACTTCCTTTCCTTAGCATTCCAAGACTAATATTAAGAATCTAGAAGATATGAGGCTTGAAAAACACAACTTAGTTCGTATTTGAAAATCTTAAATATTTTTCCTCAAAACTAAGGCTTTGTCATTACGACATGTAAATCAATCTTGTAAATGTGTGAACTAGAGTAATATTTCAAGGCAAAACTAGTCCCACATAATGCCATAACATGTCAGAGCGTGCACACCAAACATCAATATCACATATAAGTAGACAAAAGAGTCGTAAGATAATAAGACTCATAATGTCATGAGGGAACCGCCGGGTCAAACCCTCTCCAAAACAAGTAGTACAAGAGAAACATACACATAGTGCATCATCATGTTAAGGATACATGCCACTAGCCAAAATAACACAAAACATAGCTAGATACACACATACACTAAATTGAACCACTACCTCCCTCTAGATTGCCTTCGTCCTCCTCAAGATCCTGCTCCTTATCATTGGTGCCTCTCTTTGGATTGCCTTCGTCCTCCTCGAGATCCTACTCCATATTGCTGGTGCCTCTGACATAAGAATTAAGGTGGATGATATGGCATCCTCAAGGTCTCGTAATAACAAGCGAGGATAAGGGATCTCCTCTGAAGTATGTGTCTTCATTCTCGTACGCTACCGGTGTAGATGTAACGCCTTTGAGTGTAGTCAATATCCCAAGTTGACATCGTCATCCATATCGAGCGGGTACAAGGTCACATCTCGGCTGACTGCACGCCAAACAACAAACAACAAACAAGCAGGGTCAACTTCTAACACTCACATGTCACAAGTATGGTATATTACCCTAACAATCGCAGTTAAAACCCTAGACTAACATTCGCACATAGGGAAACTATATCATAGCTCTGGGTTATAGTTAGTCAATGCTCGTGCACATACATGAAGACGCTTCGGATATTCATTCAGCCAATCCCTCATGGAAAGGCAGGACAAACAAGACTCCACGATCAGGGTCGACTCTCAGCCAACGATCCGATGTCCCACAGCTCCACGATCGGGGTTAGCCACTCATGCTAACACATTGTCGCTTCATGTTTGTCCTCGTTTAGGTCCATCCGCTAAACCTCGCCACAGACTAGCCCAGTCCAGGTCACCAGTCATGGCCACCAAGCCCAGTCCAGGTCCCTTGGTGTGAAGAAAATGAGAATGAGAGGCCTCCTATTTATTAAACTTGCTGCTACAGATGGTGAAATCGGCCGATTAATGTACCTGACAATCTCTAGACCGGATATTACTTTTGTTGTTCATAAACGGAGCCGGTTTATGTCAAAACCATACTCATCACACATGTTCGAAGTCAACCATCTTCTTCAGTACCTTAAGCAGAGCCCATGACAGGGCCTATTATTCTCATCTTGTTCTAACATGCCATCTCTGATGCCAATTGGGGTGGATGCTTAACCACTTGCAGGTCCACTATTAGGTTTTGTGTGTTTCTTGGGAATTCCTTAGTCTG
Source organism: Lotus japonicus (assembly GCF_012489685.1). Classification (NCBI taxonomy): domain Eukaryota; kingdom Viridiplantae; phylum Streptophyta; class Magnoliopsida; order Fabales; family Fabaceae; genus Lotus; species Lotus japonicus. The sequence continues at coordinate 63,095,966 of NC_080042.1, forward strand.
CTGGAAGTCCAAACAGACCATTGTGGCTTGGTCTTCAGCTGAAGCGGAATATATGGCCTTAGCTTGTGCTGCTTCTGAACTGTTGTGGTTGAAACAATTATTTCAGGTGTTTTAGATGTCAATTAATTCAGTCATGCTTTATTCCAATCATGTTTCTGCAATAGCATTGGCAACGAAATCCAACATCTCATGATCGTTCCAAACATGTTGATATCGATGTCCATTTTATTTGTAAACGTGTTGCTTCTAATTTTCTGGTCTTAGTCGTAAATTTATATTTGTTTGACTTGACACTCTTCGTAGGGAGAATTCAATTGTATACCTCGAATTGTTTTTATTGTATCTCAAACTGATTTCTACTTGATATATGCTTCATAATATTTTGACATTGCTTTATCATCTTGTTATTGCATATAAATTGTGTGGCAAGCTAGAGGACTCATGTTCTTCCCGGCCCAAATGACCACAAAGCCTTTAATCGTCCCGGTCGGCCCGAAGGATTCATGACCAAGTGACTGTCGTCGTGTTGCTCGGCTAGGACGACCAAGATAAACTCCTTAGTTGTATAGTCAGCTAGCCGAGCAAAGGTAACACTCATAGAGTTAGTAATTCAAAGACTACACAAGTAAAGCTATAATCTTGGAAGTTATTTGCAATGACTTAACAAAGGTTGAAAGACCATTATTACTCATGTAAAATTCTATAAATACAGGTTTATTTTGATCATTCCATCAGCATTGCTCATTGCTTACATACTGCTATTGTAAGACTTTGAACTTTCTCTCTGATTTTGGGTTGACATGAGTGCAAATTATACAATTCAGATAAGATAACACAGCAAGGGATAACACAACCTGACAATCTAGCTTACCAGCTAATTAATCTAGAGAATACTGAATACTAATTGGTGAAGGACATGGTGGAACTGGCACTTCAACAATACCTTCAAGCATAAGCGTCACAGTTCTCATGGTGGGTCTAAGACACGGATCCTCTTGAACACACCAAATAGCAATCATCACCAACTTCTCCAAGTTCTTCTCATCCTCCAATGCCTCCTGATCACCCTCAACCAAGGCAAGTAAAGTACCATCGTAGTAGCAGTCATAAGCCCAATCTGTTAGGATTGCTTTTGCTTCATCTTCTGACTCTGCTTCTACATTTCTTCTGCAGGAAACTATCTCTAGTAGCAGCACCCCATAACTAAAGACATCCACCAGAGCCGTGATAGGCATGTTTTTGAACCATTCAAGTGCAACATACCCTTTTGTTCCCCTTATGGCAGTGTTGGTTCTACTCTGATTCATCTTCAAGAGCTTGGCCAATCCAAAGTCGCATATTCTTGCACTGAAGGAATCATCAAGGAGTATGTTCTGAGGCTTTATGTCACAGTGGATGATCTTTGTGCCGCATTCTTCATGTAAATACACAAGTCCTCTAGCAATCTCAATTGCGATTTGTAGCCTTAGTTTCCAACTGGGTTTTCTTTTTCCCCCATTGAAAAGAAAACTTGCCAAAGTGCCATTGCTCATGTACTCATAAATTAGTAGACGCTCAGATCCTGCCTCACAGAATCCAACTAAACGAACCAGGTTCTTGTGATGAGTAAGACCAATGGCATTCAACTCATTCTTGAACTCCTTGTGAATCTCTTCCAAGGAGAAATTGTTCAACTTTTTCACCGCGACACAAGTTGTTGTGGAACCCATGTTCAGGACTCCTTCATAAACAACACCAAAAGCTCCCCTTCCTAGCTCTTTGTTGAACCCGTTGGTGGCTTCTTCCAACTCCTCGTAAGTGAAGCAACGCAAATTTGTTTCAAGTTCAACACGACTACCAGTAGTACCTTTTCTAAGCTTCTTCTTGTACTGAAGAATAAAGAAAGTGCTGAAGCATATTGCTCCAAACAATACAACATTGAGAAAAGCAGAGGTACCCAAAAGCACAGACCCAACCAAAACTAAAGTGTTCCTGTTCTTGTTTACGATGACGGGAACTGGAATTGGAGGAACAGCAAGAGAGGAATTGTCTTTCCTCACTTTCAAGAAGGCCTTAGCATATAGAGTGGCATCAACTCTCCCATTTGAAAGTGGAATTTTCTTCTTCCAGCAGCTATCACCTGCCCTGTGAATGGCAACAGAACACAAACAATCTTCCATACAAGACTCCATGCACTGTTCTTCAGTGAAAGGCTTTTGAAGCACATAATCGGAAAGAGGCCAATCAGTATCTTTCAAAACTTCATAGTCATAGAGGTCTTTCTGGTGACTGAGTTCATCTTCTGCACACCCTTGGATAAAATCAGGCTTGCAGCTACCATAAGGATCATTAGGATCAACCAGTGAGTAGCTTTTTGGGCACTGACATTTTGGCCTCTTATATTCACTCAAGGTGCAGTAGCTGTTATATCCACAAATGCCACTACCAGACTTTACAATGTAACTGCAGATATTATCTGGTTCAAACCACACTTGAGTCCAACCTCCACCCCCAATTGAATTCTTCGGATACTGATAGAGTGTGAGCACCCCATCAAAATCAAGAGTTGCTCGAAGATAAAACTGAGTAGTAGATGTTGCACTCTCTCTCTCTAACACGTTGTACTTTTCATTATTCTCTCTCAAAACATAAAAATCCCCTGATCTGTCAAAGATCAGTTTTGTTCCAGGACTTGATGAGTTGGACTTTATGGTTCCACTTTCATAGTAGTTTTCATTGACAGACCCAGATGGCAAATTTATAGAATACACCACAAGGTTTCCATCATCTTTAAAAAAGAGCTCAGACCTTCCCTTGCTAAAATTTGTGTCTGTGAGCCTTGAAGAAAGCTTTCCACCCTTTTCAAGAACCTGAGAGGGCAACAACGTGTCTCTAGGATCCTTGAAACTCTCCCAAACAGTGTTGGAGTTATCATCCTCAAGCACAAAGTTGCCAGTGTCATTCAACAAACCAAGAGAAACTCCAGCACTGACGTTCCATAACTGCTCACTACTGGGACCAGTGAGCACTAATCCTTCACCACTGAGCACCACTTTTGAGCCCCTTGGAGCAGGGTTGCCTTGGTCAGCATACCAGACAATGGTCTTCTCTGGAATCTTGGCATACCAAGTTGAAAGTAAGAAAAGGTCATCAGTGTCGTTAAGTTGGAGAAAGCCAAAGGCAAATTCACCAGAAGGTGAAACCAACCAAGGGGAAGTGCTGGTTCCAGCATTAAGAGAATCACCAATGGTTAAGCTGCTTTTGTTTTGTGATAAAACACAGATGGGTAGCAGAACCAGTGAGCAGAAGAGAAAGGGAAGCAGAGAGGAAGCCATGACTAGTCTAGCAGTATGAACTCTGTCCATACGCTTGTGAGATCTTTTTTATAGAAAACAAAATTAGAAAGCATGTCTGTTGACTTGTTGCTGGACTTCGTCAATATTTTTTTGGAGAATGGTCAATTTACAAAACCAGACGGCCAAAATTAGTAGTATGAAAGAGATTAAATAAGTATAAATATAAAATATTTCAGTCAAATGTCGTCCATTCACTAAAAAATTAAACTAAAATTTGTCACCTCATTCCCACTTAAACTAATATATTACACCAGCTCATCACATTGTAATTTTCCATCGTGACATATTATTTTAAGTATATACTATATAGTTTTGCATAAAATATAGTATTTTATATCATGTATCAACTTTATAAAATCTCATACGTACTCTCTACTCTCATAATGTTCAATGTTCATCAACTTGCTTCATAATTCATATCCTAAGTTCTATGCACATACATATATATTGAGATGTATCTTATGAAAAATATAATTTTATGTGAGAACATAAAAATAAATCATTACCATTAGATTTTAATTATGAATGATCTAGAATAAAAAATTAATAGTCATGTGATCACATAAAAAAAACATGAGACTTTTTAACAAAGTCACATGACTTCATATTTTAATCTTAACCATTCATAATTAGATACAAAAATCGTGATCTAGTATATGTTATCAGATAAAAACATTTTTTACACAAGACACATCCACACACATATATATATATATATATATATATAATTTTCTTAAATAAATAAAAAATACTTTTTCTTCACTTCTCTTCCAAACCCCTAAATAAGCCAAAGTCCTTTTTTTGAAAAATATTTGGTAGAGGGGAGATAAAATATCTCCGGACACTAATGTTAGTGCATGTTGAAGAGATCATCAAAGACCAACTATATATACTTGATAAGAGTGTCAGAAGATCTCCCTACTCTCCTTGATATAAGGGCGTTAGATGGTCTCCCTAAAAATAATTGTTCACAAACTGAAATTTTATTGATAAAAGCAAGTGGTCCTTGTTAGTAATCGAGCCAGTGACGGATCCAGAAATTTGATGGTGTGAGGGCAATACACATATAAATTCGTATAAATTTTTTTAATATTTACTATTAAAAGTGAGTGCATATTTTACCAAATGGGACATAAGTAAGGACATTTTTTACCAAATAGGTCATCAAAAACCACACACTTTTACTACTCAAGTGAGGGCATTTAGCAATGTGGAATACAAGTGAGGGCATTTAGCAATGTGAAACACAAGTGATAGCATTTTTTATCAAAAGAGCCATAAAAAACCACATACTTTTACTACTCAATTTTTTTTTCTAATGATTTTTTTAAAAATCAAGTGAGGGCATGTGCCCTCATAGTGTTCTACATACATCCGTCACTGAATCGAGCAATGCTTCATATATTCGATATAGAAAAAGGATTATGCACTGACAGTGTAAACTTTTTTTACACTGTCAACAAATTAAATTGTAAGATGTGCCACGTCAATTCATGAAATTAAATTAAAAAAACTAAATTTTTTCAATCCTTTAAATTTGATTAGTTGACGGTCGTTGGGCGAAGTTTTCACATCGTCGAAAGTGCTAAAGAGACATAAGCGTCGAAAAAAACAACCAAGAGAGGAACCCTTAGCAAAGAGTAGAAAATGGCTAAGTATTGAATCTTAAAATGGCCAAGGGAGAAATGTCGACGAGCAAAGACATCGACACCATCAAGGAAGACAATAATCTCGACGAAGCAAGCGCACCAAGAAAACTGGATATACCGACTAGCAGTTGCCACTATCTTCATAACTGCCAAGAACGTGGGATCGTGGGAAACAAGGGATCTGCATAGCAAGCGGGAAATTCAGACTGGATCGTGGGTGACTTCTAGAATACAAGCGGTTGAAGAAAAGGGCCTATAAATAGAAGAAAATACGTTGAAGAAAGGGTTCGCAATTTTCTCCACTCAAAATCACTCAAACGCTCTCATGTCCGAATCAAAGAGACTCAACGAGCCATTAGAGTTTGCAACTGAGTATGTGATTGCTTGATCCAGCCATGTTTTCGACTTCAGTTTCATGCTTTGTAATCAGTGTTTTGTACTTTTTATTTCAATTAATGAAGTTTGTTTATCAGTTTCTTTCTTTCGTGTGCTTGCACCGTTGTTTACAACGTTTCCTTTAAGCAATTCTGTCCTTTAAATCTTGTTTTTCGTCGTTGAATTCACTTCTGATAGCGTTTTTACCAAATAATTTCACAATCATTCTTATTTTATTTACTTACCAAAATCACCAATAAACAACAGTGTAAAAAAAATTTACATCTTCGACGCATAGAAATTAAACTCTTCGACATATATCATTTGATATTTTCAAACCGCTCTCATAATTGAATGATATTACAGATGACTTGACGCCTGTGTTTAAGTTTCTTTTCTTTCTTCAAACTTTTTTGGGTCAAACCGTGTGTTTTAGTTTAAGTGTCTATTAAACCTTCTTCGTTTTTTCCATTTTGTCTAGGATGGAAACTTACTACACAAAAGTGGTATGTGGGATGGAAACTCTTATACAATTAAATAAGAGAAGGTTCTACAACTAGGGGTGGGGCCTCCAACATATGAATCTTCATAGCAAATCGTCAGTCATATTAGAAAAACAATGAACTATCTAATTGGCTTTATAAAGAATGTAACACAAAAAAACTCCAAATGGCCAATACTTTCATTGAGGTCAATTATAAATTTATAATATTTTAAAATTATTATTATTATATATGTTTTTTATTTCAAAAAAAAAACTATTGAAAATTATTATTTTTTACTTGATAGACGTTAATCCCCTTTCTGAAAACGATTGCATGTCTTCTCGGGATTTAAACTTGTGTTTTCACTCTTATGAGAGTCAAACTTTTTTACCCAACCATCACCTTTTAAATTAAACTAGTTTTTTTTTATTTGACGGATGACGCCACCCATTTTGGAAACAGGTACATGTTTATCTCAATATATGTCTTTTCTCAGGATTAAAACTTGTACTCTCATCCTTTTGGGATTGTTGGACCCAAAAATATGTAATGGCTGCTAAGGTAGCCGACACACTTCGCAAGCCAATCTGGCAAATTGGCCGTTGAGAAGTGCTAGCCGAGAAGGCAGACCCAATCGATGGTGCATAACAAAACGTCTAAAGGTCTGAGTTTGGATGAGATTTAAGGAAAGATGCAGGGGCCTCAAGGCACGACAGAAGATATTTTATGAACTTCTAGAAGGCCCTTACGTGCTAAAGAACACTACATGGTTTGTCCCTTCAATATAGGGAAAGCAGTTATAACTTAAGAACAAGTCGATGCAAGGAAGATCAGCTTAAAACAAGCTTCCAAGCTGATCAGGTGCTTGTTAACTGTCGTAAGTTAGCCAAATTTGTCTCTAGAACAATATTTGGATATCTGAAATGTTACTTGAAGAATTTAATGAAACTCTCTTTCAATATAATTTCTAAACTAGTAGCTACAGATGTTACCAAAACACATGACAACCGTTGGCAAATAAGTTGAATTAAGACCAGACTCAATTGGTTCATTTAGGGCTCGTTTGACACGTCGTATTAGGCATGATAGTATAAACTTATACAATACATTATGAGTTTATCCATTGTTTGGTGATGACATTGTATTGTATAAGCTTATCCATCAAAGTCCCCTTATACGTTAAAATGACGTATTATTTAATCCATCATGTGAGTGATGGATAAAGCATGATAAGGTTGTGACGTATAAGTCACCATCACCACGACCCTCCACTGCTGCCAACTTACACCACCATTGACCCCACCACTGCCACCGGTGTTGCCGCCACCACCCGATCACCACCGCTGTACCGTCACCACTGGTGTTGCCGCCGCCACCACCACCACCACCACCGCCCTACCGCCACCACCGACACCACAACCACCACCCTATCGCCACCACCACCACCCTCCACCGTGCCCGCCACCCTACTGCAGCCGCCACCGCCTTACCACCACCACCACCACCCTATCGTCGCCAACACCACAACCACCATCGCTGCCACCACCCGATCACCACCACCGTCGCCGCCACCATCGGTGTTGCCGCCACCGCCACCACAACCACCACCCTATCGCCACCACCACCATAATCGTCGCCACCACTCTATTGCCACCACCGATACCACAACCACCACCATATCGCCACCACCACCACCATTGCATCCACCCTCCACCGTAGCCGCCACCCTACCGCAACCGTCACCGCCACCGCCTTACCACCACCACCCTATCATCACCGCCACCACAACCACCATCGCTGCCACCACCACCACCAACCTATCTCTACTGTCACCACCACCGCCACCAACACCAACCTACCACCATTGCCACCACCACCAACCTACCACTACTTCCATCACCACCGCCACCACCATTATAATCACCTCCATATTCGATTTTTATTATATATCATTATTTAATACTTCACTAAACATAAAATTGCATTAATTTAAACGATATGGTAAATTATACATGGGATGGTCAAACGCTGGATAGTATAAAAAAGTTATCAGGGCTTATACTATCAGGCCTAATATTATCAGATCTTATACTATCAGGCCTTATACTATATATACGTCGCACCAAACGGGCCCTTATATAATAGAACAGTGAAACGGCCGGCCGATATAGTGAAACTGCAAATATAAAAGAGCCCACTAGAAATATAAGAATATCAATAATGTGCACTGGACCAAATCAATTATAAAAACACACAGTACATACTGTAATAAGATTTTCTTTATTTTTGTATCTGTCATGCTTATGTCTAACTTAACTCTGAATGATTTATTTAGGATGAGATATTATTGACACTTCACCAGGGGTAAGGAGAAGAGGATTATATTCATGCTTCCGTTCAATGATCAAATTTTTTGGGGTAATGGTTTTTTTTTTCTTTTTCTTTTTCTATATCCACATGTTTGCTTTTAATTTCTATTAATTTTCCTCTTGATCTAATCTAACCCAATCTTCATATCTATTCTATTTTAATATTTATGAAATGGGAGGAATTTTCCTAACCTATCCTAACGCAAGAGAATAGGAAAGAAGTAAATAATATGTATTTCGTACATAAACTTTCCATTTTTTTCGATTGTATGAGGCTTTTGAGCCCTTGATGCAGAAGACATGTATATTGTTTTTTATTCTTTGTTTAAATGATACGGAACGAAAGGGAGGACTAATTAGAGAATCACATTTTCATCTTTGCATTTGCATAAATTAGGTCTTAGGAGAATGGTTTTTACATACTTTAAATATTACTATATATCTAAATTTGTATATAAAATTTAATAATTTAAAAAATTAGTTTTAACATGCATTAGAATAAAAATATAGAAATACTTGATATGGTTAAGTTCCTATATTGTCATTCCAATCATATCAATTATGTGTATTAAATTATTTTGTTAAGCAAACAAAGTTAGAGATTAAATCTCTGTGCATCGCACGGGTATAATCCTAGTATAATAGAACAGTGAAACTGCAGATATAGTGCAATTGAAAATATAAAAGAGTCCACTAGAAATATAAGAATATCAATAATGTGCACTTCCACCAAATCAATTATAAAAACACATTTCAAAAAAAAAATTATAACAACACACAGTACATATTGTAATTACATACCAACACCCACTACAAAAAATTCGTCATTTAGCGGAGGTTTTTTTCATTTAGTGGGGGTTTTCAATTCCCGCGAGTTACTTACTGGCGGTTTTGAAAAATCTCGAAGTTACACTCGCCACAAATTACTAGCGGCGTTTTTTCAGCAAACCCTAGTACATGCATTATGCGTTTAGCGGCGGTTTTAAACCTCCCTTATCCGCAAGCTTTATTTAAGGAGAGTTGAAAACTCCCTTAAATGCCAGAGATTATTTACAGCTTTAGACCTCCCTTGGCTGCCAGAGTTTATTCTAAGGACATTTTTAACCTCATTTAAATGTGGAGTTGACTTATTAATCATTTAAAGAGGTTCTCTAAACATCCTACAAATATTAATATTTAAATGCACATAATATGAATTAATAAAGCTCTATTGCAAATACCCAATGTAATGTGACATGGTTTAAAGACTAGCTCTATTGCACTCTTCCCACATAGAAGTCTATGCTAATCAATGAATTTTGTAACAAGATAACAACAACAAAAAAAACACAGGTTAGTTGAGGGTAACATTCTAAATGCTAAATAGAAGTAAAGCTAGTGCAATTTCATCTCAACTCTGAACCACCTATCAACTGAGCAAGATTCAGTTGTAAACAAACCTGTATACAAATTATTTTCATAGTACACTAATAGAAAGTGGGACAAAAATTTATAATACCTTCACCAAATTCGAAGGATGAAGGTTCTAGCTGCACTTGAAATTGAGGAGAAGAAGTTGATGCAGGGGAACTTGAGGATGAAAGTGGAGAGACTCTTCAATGTTTTCTTTTGATAGGTAGCATCAGTGTGACTTAAAAAGCACAAAAAGAAGCAAAAGCTAGTCTTAGATCCTAGAGACTCATATTACATTCTCACAATAAAAAATGCACAGTTCACACAAGAAGCCAATCTGGTGCAAAAGGAAAGAAAACATACCAGAAGTACCATGTCATCAATCCCTTTAGTAGTCAAAACAACATTGGCTCCAGCTTTTAGTAGTTTTTCAATACATTCCTTTGTCGTATCAGCGTCTCTGCAATTGGGGGGATATACTTTGCAAAGTTTTATTACAAATATTCATATTATTGTCATGCATCTTCTCAAGACAAAGTTCATTGTATTCCCTTTGCCACAACCATTGAGGATGCCAAAGAAGCCGCTGTTCATATTTGTCACCCCTGCATGCATGTGGAAGGTCATGAAGTTTCTCAACTTCGGCATGGGAAGGAAGCTGAGGAAATCAATAAAAAAAGTTAATGAATTTGCTGATAATGTTATCATGATAAAAAAAAATGGAGCTCTCTTTGCAGCATGAGGGGAACAATCACAAAAAGCAAAATTCAAACTAGTTAACTGTGTTCATGACTCATGAGGCTCAAGAATGAGAGTGGAAAACCGTATTCAAACAAGACAAGAATTTTGTCAAAGACAAAAGAAGCATCATATTTAAATTAAAAATAACTCAAAAAACATGCAGGTGAATAAAATACAAAGAGGAAAAAAAAATCAAAACTAAAACTGATTTGAAAGACGAACCATGATTGTAACTTAACTGAACTAAGTAAGATAGAAACTCAACAATCACATGTTGCAGAGGAGCAACACATAGATTAAGTGTGGATTTTGATCTTGTGCTTAAGTAAAAAGTAAATGAATTAAAATTCAAAAAGAAGGAGGAAAAAGGATAGAAGTAAGGTACATAATCTAACTAAAGAAGAAAATGAACCTCCTTCAGATCCTCAAAAATGCAGGTAAGCAAATACAGCAAATACTTCAGTTATCAGGAACAAGCATAGACCTGCAGAAAGAAAGTAAGAAAGAAAAAAGTAGCACAAAAGGCTAGTGAGTAAGCCAAATCATAAGAGAGATACAGGCCAGTGTTCTCAAGCAAATACACTTTTTGTTGTTTGGCAAGGATCTGATGCTCCAGGAAGAAATAATCAGAAAGAGAAGTTTTTTTAATTGAAATGTGAGTGATATTAATTATATCACTGAGCTGCCAAAGACATAAAATGTGACTGCAAGTTAACTCAACCGAAAAGAAATAATATATCAAACACCGATGGTATCATGATTGATTACCTATAAGAGGTGTTGATGCTTTAGCAATATTTGACTCACTTCGGATTAACCACCTAACTCTGTCATGTTACAATTGCAAGAGATTCAGAAAGGAATGAGAAATTTTAACACACTTAGAAAAGTGAGTCAAATCCAACCTACATCCGCATTAGAACTAGTTGATAATCCATGCATAAAATCATACTTAGAAAGTTTATTCAAGTCACACTCTTCTCTTGTTGTCAAGCACCTGCAGGTCCAAAACAAGAAGCAATCTCGCATAAATACAAGTTCAGGGTCCAACAATATTTTTTTACAAGCCACTCATTGCATTTAAGCTAGCACAAGGGGTGCTAACCCAAATACAACAAAATCAGAATAGAGTTAAATATACCAGTCAGCATGAGAACTACAGCCAGTTATAAAAGCCAAAAAGAAAGTAAAACAGTAAAGATATTGACAGTCCCAACAAGTAAAAATCCACTTCAGCATCCTGCACTTAACAGAACCAGCCTAAAAGCCACACAATAGTATGTTGAAAAACCCATCCAAAGTGCTGCAACATGAGAGCTCCATCCCCATAAAATATCACATAGGACCTTTACAACCACACCAAGCATCATCACAGAAAGAGACCAAATGCCCCAATCCGAAATAGCCAGTTATATAGATTTAGGGCATTGAATAGGATTAGATACCCACTCAAAGAATGAAGAGTGAAAGCCCTGCAATCTCGTTGTAAACCAATTCCAAGACCTGATTTGCACCAATTCAAACACTCTTTCCACCTCCAAATCAGTTCCCCTAAAAATCAAATTATCCCTGTCAGCCCATAGCGACCACAGAACTGCACACCTGACCCCTTTCCAGACACCATTCTGTTTCAAATTGAGGCCTTGAATTTCCTGTTGTAGCAGATGTAAATAACCACTGCTTGGAAGAACTGTGGATAAACCAACGCAACTATAACACCACATCCAATTCTCCATTGCTCGAGGACAAGCAAAAAACAAGTGCTCAGTAGTAATACTAAACACAATAAGCAAGAAGGAGTAATACTAAACACAATATGCAATTGAATTGCAATTAAAGTAAAATCAAACACACAAATTCAAAATTGGACAATCAATTATGTGATCCAAATGTGCAAGTCCAACCAACCAAAGAACAGATAAAAAAAGAGGCACAAAACTAAGGGAGAAACTATAATCAGAGCTTTCAACTTATCAAATGAACATAATCACCATAAGAATCATATTCACTCACATCATCACACCTTGAGATAGAGGAAAAGCATTTGAGCAAACACCTGGTGCACCAAAACAGAAATGGATGAAAAAGAATAGCAATCAATGATACTAAAATTTCCATATTAAGAGAACAAAGAGCAAAGTAGAGAGAAGAAAGGGAAATTGACCGATAGAGATACGGTCGTTCCTTCCAATCCATGATTCGATTGTCACGCGAACAGCTCAAACCTTAGATTCAGAAGGGAGGTTTTTGAACTCCTAACTAAGAAATGAAGATTAAGTTTCACCCAATGCCTTCTTCTTTATGCAAGTATCACAAGGCATGGCAACGGATTTGTGATGTTAGTAGGGCTGAATTTGACATGGTCTATCAGTTCCCCCGCTAAAGTATAAAAAATGGAGATTATACGTTTGTTCAACTACCTAGGATTAAGGCACAAAACACTCAAAAAATGGTCTCCACGGAAGGCCAATTAACAATTAGGTGGGCCTATGAAAAAAATAACTTTTCCATTGCGTTAGTGTAATAAAACTAAATCAAGAGAGTTTCCCCTCATAAGTCACATAAATTATGGATGTTTGAGAGCCAGTTCTGAATTCTCTCTCACCCAACCAAATATTTCAGAATTTCCTCATGATTAATCAATCAGACACATTTTATTTATAAATACCCACATCTGTCTTCTAAAACATAGCTGACACAAGTTACATACCCAGAAATAACTAACTCAAGCATAAAATAGGTGACTCATAAATAACTGACTCTGACCACAAACTGACTCAATTGTTCCCTGCTGCGCCCCTACCCTTCATGCGACGGCAGACCTTTATAATTAGGCGCCGCTCCTATCAAACACTTTCCACCATTAAGTAACAGGCCATCCATGACTTTTTCAGCTAACACATTCAAAAGAGCATCAATTTTACCTTTCATGCCGTCAATTCGAGCCATTGCTTTAAGCTCAGAATCATTGAGATTACAACTCCTCAATGTGTTTTGTATTACCCAACTCAGCTCATTGCCCATTCGTTTATTATATAGAGCGTCAATAAGAGTAAGTACAGAGAGAACATGAGAAGCAAAACCGTAATGCACCATCTCTGTGTACATATTATACGCCTTATGAACATTACCACATTTACAATGTTCAAGAATCAAGAATAAATAAATTATAAACTGCTCCATCTGGCTTATAATTCCACTGAAGCATTGTGTCATAAGCATTCTCTAAACCCTTTATGCAGAAACCTTTGACAAGACCCACCAGACTCTTAAATTCATTAATACTGCAGTTCTCTATCAGAGTATCATATGCTAAATTAGTTGGGACAGACAAAACCATATCATAAATCCAATGCAGAACTCTCTCCTTAGTTTCTCTTGTCCAAGCTTTCTTATCAAGTCCATTCAAAAACACACTAAATGTAACAGAATATGGCAAAGAACTACTGCGTGTAATTTTAACACTATCAGGGGACAAACCCATCTCAGGCATGCCCCTCAAAATCCGCACAGCCTCGTCAACCCTGTTCGAAGAGCAATAGGCATAAATAAGCGCATTGTAAGTAACAAGGACGGGTGAAAACTCAGAAACAAAATCATGCAAAAACCCCTTGTTTATCATTCCACCATGCAAACGAAAAGTTGTAGTGAGTGTTGAAGCTCAAGGTTTTGGGGGTGGCGGCGGTGGTGAATGAAACACGGTGAGGTCTTGGAGGAGACGGTGTGTTGGGGTTGATTGCAATGTAAGTACCACATTGCTAATGAAGGAGAAAAAAGATCAAGTTATGCATCTTGGAGAAGTCCCACATCGCTTAGATTAGTGAGGGGTGGGAGGGTTCAAGACTATATATAGGGATCTCAAGCTCCTTGTTTCAACACACCAAAACACCAAAGATGTAGTACTTGAAAACACTTTAAGTTTATATTTGTGTTTTCTTTTTCTCTTATACTCTTGTTTTAGAGTATTGTGAGATGTAGTTCAAATATTTACTTTGGAGAGTGTGGGTGTACTGGTGTTATGGGGTGGTTGAGAGTGAAGTCTATGTGTTGTAACAATTTTCACATAGTGTTTATTCTCTGGTTGTCGGTTTTGACAACGACCGTGGTTTTTTCTCCGGTTTTGGAGTTTCCACGTAATTTTCTTGTGTTGTGATTGTGTTTTATTTTTTCTTCAGCTCTGTTGTTTCCTAACAGTGGTATCAGAGCTTCCGGTTCGATGGATATTACTTTGTGTGGTATTGCGAAGGTGCTGAAGAAGTGTGACATTGTGAAGTGCTGTTTTGGGAGGTTCTGGAAAGACACCTCTCTTTTCTGGGAACCAACCTGGTGCACGGTTTATTATCGGTCTGCAGCTGCGATGATGCTGTGATGGAGGAGTTATGCAATCATGGTTGCACAAGGCGTTTTGGGCATGAGATTGTCCAGGTGGCACACGGGCATTGGTTGATTTAGATGCAAGGTGTGTGGTGATAGCGTACGGGCATTGGTTGGCCTTGATGCAAGGTACGTGGTTATGTCGATGGCTGATGAACTTCCGGAGAAAGCCAACATGGAAGTTGCACCATAAATTTTTAGCAAGGTTTCGACATGTGGAAATTCTTGGAATGGTTTAGTTCCAAGTGAAGAAAATTATTGGGATGGTTTAGTTCCAAGTGTAGTGTACTCTTTTATGGTGGAGTATGATAATTTAATTTGTCGGTATATAGACAATGAGAATTATGTTTGTCGCTGAAGACAATGATTGTCGGTATAGACAATGAAGACTGAAGGCCATTACAATCAAGGTGGAGATTGTTGGGGTTGATTGCAATGTAAGTACCACATTGCTAATGAAGGAGAAAAAAGATCAAGTTATGCATCTTGGAGAAGTCCCACATCGCTTAGATTAGTGAGGGGTGGGAGGGTTCAAGACTATATATAGGGATCTCAAGCTCCTTGTTTCAACACACCAAAACACCAAAGATGTAGCACTTGAAAACACTTTAAGTTTATATTTGTGTTTTCTTTTTCTCTTATACTCTTGTTTTAGAGTATTGTGAGATGTAGTTCAAATATTTACTTTGGAGAGTGTGGGTGTACTGGTGTTATGGGGTGGTTGAGAGTGAAGTCTATGTGTTGTAACAATTTTCACATAGTGTTTATTCTCTGGTTGTCGGTTTTGACAACGACCGTGGTTTTTTCTCCGGTTTTGGAGTTTCCACGTAATTTTCTTGTGTTGTGATTGTGTTTTATTTTTTCTTCAGCTCTGTTGTTTCCTAACACGGTGGATGGAAGGTTTTGGGGGTGGCGGTGAATGAAACAGAGTGATGAACGAGGAGCTTCATTTCGGTTGTTGAACGAGGAAATTCAAATTCTAAAAGCTTTTTAATCGAACCTAGAAGCTAGAAATATAGAGTGTTTCACTAATTTCTGTATTATTTTAGGATTTAATATTCTGAATTAATTCGGGATTTAAATTCAGGGAAATGCAAAAATACAATTTAACACCCATTTTAAGTTGGAAAATACTTCGAGAACTCAATTTCCGAAATATTTTGGGAATTGAGTTCCCGAAAGTGTTACAGGTAGCGCTAAAATAGTATTTCCCCACTTTTAAGTGGGATGACATTTCTAATGAATGAAGTGGCTAGTCCAATCCTTTTCTTTTTCCTTCTCCAAATAGACCAGCCAATACTCTTCTGTTTTGCTTCTCCATGGATGCTGCATTGTTGTATACTTGTATTGTCTTTCGGTAGACTTCGACTTTTAATATTTCAAAATTAGTGACTTTGCTCTTTCCATAGAGTTCTAATGGATTTTCATGATAAATTATTGGGTTGGGAGTTGTTTCACTTTGTCATTTCCTCTCGGTATGTGTTCTGTTTAATGTTTATCCATTTTTCATCGTTAACAATTGTCATTAAAATATATGTATGTATGTATGTGTGATTTACATGAATTTCATGTATAAAATTGATTCAACCAATTTAAATATTTCAAAAAAAAAATTTCTCTCTTTTATTTTCTATTTTAACAAACAACATTCAAAATATACTTTATTTTTCATCTCTCTTTCTCTCTTTCTCTTTGTTTTTTCTTTCTATCTTCTCTTTTGCTCTCCTTCCAAACAACAATGTTTTGAGGGCCTCTTAGGTGAAAATTTATTTTTTGAAAGGACACTGGCCCAAATTTAATCTCACTTGTATACCGTCGACCAAAAAGGCCACATTTTCCTCATGCCCGACAATTTTGTTTTTCCTATTCAATATTGAAATATTGAAAAGAAAAAAAAATTAAAATAAAATAAAATCTTCGACACAAAAGAAATTCAATTGAAATCCGGTGATTTTTTGTTTTTGTTTTTGCCCATCTCTTCTTTTTAGTTAATATTTCATACACCTGATCTTTTTTTTTTGAGATCACCTGATCTTTGTTTTTTTATTATTTGATATATCGAAGGGAGTGATGTGTATAAATAAATAATAAAAAAGTGTTCCTAAAAAGAAAGTTGGGAAAAAAGAAAACATAATCAAATTCACTTAATCTTGATATTGAAAATTGTGGTACTCACTCAACCAACTTTCTTTCTCAATTATTTTCACCATTACCTTTTTTCACTCACTTCATATAGTAAATTTTTTAAATAATTGTGATTGAGAAGTTTTTTTTTTTTGAAATAGTGATTGTGAAGCTTTATGTGAGTAAAGCTGATTTTAAATTTAAATAATTTTAATATTTTAATATTCATAATTATTTAAATTTTATGCAGTACTCAATCGGGTAAATCACTAATTTGGTCTCTGAAATTTGATAACGTTGTCATAATCGTCCATACAATTGTCCTTTGGTCATATAAATCCTTAAATTTGCTATAGTACCAGCCACGTTAGTCCTCCGCTCCAAAAAGGGAGTTAACGTTAACGGAGATGCTGACATTGCACGTTAATTGGCCATGTGTGCAGTCCACGTGGAAGTGAACGTTTGAAAAAATAGAATGTTGGGAATTTTTTTTTCTGTCAAATTAGTCTCTGGAGTCTCTCTTGAAATGAAGAATCTGAAGACTCTCTTTCTTGAAATATATCTTCACTGCCAAAATAGAAACAAATGACCAATTGCACTTGTTAAAAAAATGGGAATTTCAACTATAACTTATGGAAAACTGTGATTTGAAGTCCATGTTGTAAAAACAAAGGAATTTCACAACCAAAATTAGGGATTTCAACTTCTAACCACTCCATTTTGGACGAAAATCATACCTGCTTTGAGTTGAACGATGACCTCGGCAAATGCACAGAACCGGCGTCTCTCTTCCTTCTTCACCACGAATTTCACCACCTTGTCCACCTTCAACTTCCAACAAACCCTAAACCTCGCCTCTCTTTTGCCCGTTCTTCTTCTTTCTTATGTTCTTCTGATTTGAAGAAGAAGTGGAGAAGTCACGTTTCGTAAAGGCTAAAAATTTGACCAGGGACTAATTTGAACCAATTCTAAAAATTCAACGAATCAAAATGTGACACGTGTCTAAGGGACTTATTTGAATGGAGGGAAAATTTTAATTTTCACATGTACTCCACCTTGACATCCACCTATATCCTCTGACCTGCCACATATGCGTCGTTGACTAACGTTTTTTTATTTCAACTGACGGAGGACTAACGTGGCTAGTACTATAGCAAATTAAGGGATTTATTTGACCAAAGGACGATTGTAGAGATGATTATGACAACGCCATCAAATTTCAGGGACCACATTGGTGATTTACCCGTACTCGATCTTTACAAGATATTTTCCTCGGAATCAAACGGTCTAGCCAGGCATTGTGTTGGTTTTGAATACTACCAGTAAGTAGTGGTCATGGTCACAATATTCAAAAGGAACATTATTGAATTTGGTATACATACAACTAAGTTTCTATTTTACTGCTCTAAATATTCTTCTAATACATAGATACATAAACTGTAAAATACTTTCAGGCTCCATTTTTTTATTGCATTTATGTGAGTTCACTATCTTCTTGTTCTTTCTCACCTTACATGTTTATACTCATTGAACATCTACCCAATATTGATTCAGCTTCTTTCATCAACACCTCCTTGTTTCTCTCTTGAAATCACCAATTAACTTATTTTTTATTTTTTAGTGTTAAAAAGTTTGGGTCAACTCGGATCCGGGCATGTTTCTGAAACCAAATGTTGACTAAAAATGTATTTAGAGATCGATCATCACCAACAAAACTTTTATATTGACAACAAAAATCAAATGCACAACATTCTAAGAAAAAATGATTTATCCTTACCGAACCAATGACTGAAATCACCAATTGCCTAACGCATGCTTTGTTAGCAGTACTTAAGGAAAAATTAAAAGTTTGTGTTGTCCATATATATATATATAATGGTCTCCTAAAATGACTTTTGGGGAGCATTATCATTGTAATTGTAAAATAATGCTACCAACTTGGGTCATGATCATGATTATTTGGTCTGTGGTTCTATATAGATATGAAAGATGGTTACTGGAATGCTTGACAAATAATGAAATTTCCAAGGAGATAAGGGTGGTGGTGGTGGTTCTATATGGTAAGAGTCTCTGAATTCTGAAATAGTACAAGCAATTTTCCTTTTAACTCTTTCAAAATTCCAATCAAGAAAATCCAAGACTGCACTAATTATAGTAAGATTTTATACAGAGGTTCTTGTCGTTCATGCTTGGTTTGGAGCCCCAAACATCGCATAATGGATTAGAGCCTTCACATCAGACCACTTTGGGATCGAAACAGCAAAAATGAATTATGCTTCTTGTATAGTTGTGCACTAAAATTTTTACTAATTGTAAAATTTGAACTTTGATCAGCCGGTTAATTAAGACATTATTTCACCACTTTGACCCTAAAAAATTAGTGAAACAAAATAAAAAAAATAATAATCATACTGCACTTCAATAGTTCAATTTGATACAAGAGTACTTTTGAGTTATGATTTAATATTCAATCTGTTCAAGTCAAACAGGCTTCAAGTACCCACAAACTATTGGCCTGAATGGAAGGGGTAACATGATGTGTACGAAAAAACATTATTAGAAGAGATCACCGCTTGTATGTATTTAGTTTGGTGTTAGAAGGTTTGAGAAGAGGGGAGAGAAGGGTGGGCTCAACACATTTTTGGAGTCTCCAAATTGAGAAGGCAGGGTTGGTATTGCTTTTTAATTTTTTATTTTCTACTTTTAGTTTACGACTATCTTAAATTATCTTAATGCAATCATGAACGCCCAAAATCGTTACTTTAATTTTGTGTGTATATATATATTAGATAAATTGGTCTTTAGCCAAAAGTAATATTTTTCTCTTCTATTTTTATTATAATTTGTAAAAAATGTACTCTACTTTTCACTTTTTTCCTCACATATTTCTCTCTTTATCTAGTAAACAAAACAAAACATTAATGACTGATGGTGAGATTAGTCCTAACCAATCGAGTGACATTTGGGAAGCTAAAAAAAGAAACTCGTAAATGTAAATAGCTAAATTAAGGTATAGAGTAATTGTGAGTTTTTTTATGAGATATAACATGCAGCCTAATTATATATACTAGTTTATGACTCGTGCCTTGCAAGAATTTAATTTAATTTTTTTTTTAAATTATGTTGAAAAATTAATTTTTATTTTTATTTATTCAATAGAGGTATGTAGTTTTTTTTTTTTATGGTTTTGTGGACATTTGTGTTGCAGGTGTTTTTTTTGTAAAGCAATGTGTTTAAGGGTCGAAAGCACATTTAAATTGACTTATGCACGAAGATTTGCAAACATGAAACGATTTATTGAATATTTGACAACCATGGTCAATATACGAAAAAAAGAAGTCAAAATGTTTGAAATTGACATCGAGGTAAAAAAAAATTTGTCAACGTGAGTAAAGACATATAAGTGAAAGTTTAGCACAAAGGCTATTTATTTGTAAGCAACCTTAAGGAAATGCTACTAAATCTTTGAAACCTTGATCTTCTTCAACATTTCTGCATTTTTTTTTTTGATGGAAAACATTTCTGCATCTTTACTTCCAACAACTTCTATTATGGAACCATCGTCTGAACGACGTTTAGTAGGTGTGTTGGAGTCTTCAACTATAGCTGGAGGTATGTTTCTGTTATCACTTTTAGTGATGGTCTGCAAAACAAATCTATTTTACAATAGTGATGACCAATGTCTAAAGCAAACCTATTTTACAAATAACAACTCCCTATTTTCCGATGTACCAAAAAAAAAAATAACAACTCCCTTATTCTATACTAAGAGTGACTCTCAATTTTCTCATTTAATTTTTTTATAATTTTAATTTAACTATGATATTTCATGATGATGAATTCTAATTAAACTATAATATAATTTAAAAGCACTTAGACTATTTGTGTATTTTTTTTATACATCATAAAGATAAATTACACCCTTCAGAGATTGATCCCCTTGAACCTTCACCGCCCTAATTTATATGTTCCCCACCACTTGAGCTATCATTTGAAACTTACATTATTTGTGTATAAGAAAGGCTTATTGTGTGATATAACTTTCATATATTACAGGCCTTAAAAAACTTCATATAATATAGCCAATTAGAACTTGAAAGTCTAGAAAACCAAAGAAAAGCAGCTTATAAATAGCGCATAGATGATGGATGATCAGCTAGCTACATTTCAGCGCGGTATAGCTCCTAAAGTCTAATATTTTAGCTGAATTTATGGAAGAAGGTTTAAAATTACACCAATTAATGGTTGCCAAAGGTAAATGAAAGCAGCTTCTTTAATGTAAATTAAATAAAGCAACTTTTTCAGGGGAAAAAATCGATTGGGATCAGAGGCTGCTTAATTGTGTTAAAAGTCATTAAAGGCTACAGAATTTCTGGGTTGTAGGATCAGACTTCCACTAATATGATCATATCGATTACCCCTTTTAGATACTAATGATAAAGTCCCTCAGATAGAATAAGTTATTTGCACTACAATGTATTTTCACAACATGAATTATTTTGAACATGCCATGAGGCATGTAGCAGTAGCTCATTTCCTTCTGCTCATGCAAGCACTGAAATTATGTGCATGTTTGCATAAAAGATATAATAATGCCCAATTTTTATCTTAATGTAATTTTTTTTACGGTGTATCTAAGCATATCTTGTGTAGAGCATCAAATTATAGATCATATCTCAGTTATGCGTTCATGCCACCATGGTGTGGTCAAATTATAGATCATATATAAAAGCTTTCGTGTGTTAAAAATATAAATATTTTTCTCACTTTTAATACTAAAAGAATATCTCTCCAAAACTAACAATACAAGAAGATAGGCAACATGCGACAGGCCGACAGTTATCAATGCATTCTATGGTGATGTGAACCACTGCAGTTTACCTATTGCAGCAACTTGTGAATCGTGACTCTACGTTTTGTGGCGGTTTTTAGCAATCCTTGAAGTTACCTCCGCTGAAAGAAAGATGATTTAGAGGCGGTTGAAACCCCGTAGTTTGATGGCAAATGAAAAAATGACTTGTCCTTTCGCAGGCTAAGTAATGAGGGGAATGCATACATATGTATAAATGAAAAAAGATGATTTAGAGAAGTTTGAAACCACACAGTTTTTGTTGGTAATTAAATGAAAAAAATTGACTTACCCATTCGTAATGGTTTTTTTTTTTTTGTTTTTTGAAAGGAACCCATTCGTAATGGTTTAAACCACCACCAAAAGATAAGTCATTTCAACAACGGCAAATACAATCAAAAGGAAAATAATGACTTTCCCTTTCACGAGCAATAAGTGTATCAGTTTGAAAACATTTTGGTGGTGGTTGTTAACTGCCGCAGTTGTTTTCAGAGTTTTTGTAATGAACTTCTTTAATTATTTTTTTTCTCTAAATTAATCTTCGGGTTGGTTTGGATGGATTGATTGGATCGTTATATTAAAAAAAATGAATATTGAAAAATATTAAAAAATAAGTACTCCAGGTCTCTAATATGCAATTTCATCATAAGTTCATAACTACCGTCTACAGACATCTATACAACAGCACATAACTAAACAAGTACTTCAAGTCTTTAAATATAACAAGTAATTACAAACAAATTAGTCATCCTAAAAATCACTCTAGTAGTAGGACTTCAAGTCTCCATAAATTACATATCCTACTAGTAGGTTAGGTAAAATTAAAATTATTAAAAATATATATTAAATAATATATTATTAATATATGATTGGATTTCGGGTTGGGTTGGATGAATTATTATGAAATCCGATATCCGATCCAAAGGTGATTGGATCATAATAAAATTCATCCGATGGACCTGTTTGTCCAATTCAACCCACATTTTTACCATTGGATCAGATTGGATTGAATGATTTCATAGGGTTAACCCGACCATATGCACCCCTAAGGCCAAGTAAGAAAAATGCGTAGATTTTTAGGTTCCAAAATCTGTATGAGTGAATATAGTTTACCCTGATGGAACAAGCTCCCTTATAAAGGCTTGAATTATCCCTTGGGTTACTAGAGGTTCATTGAGATTTATTGCAGGATTGATAGGCTACTAAGGGTGACATGATTAGTTAATTGACTTGAGATGGTATTAAGTTGGTTTTATGAGGGGAATGGGGGAGGACAACCACTCCTACTCAATTAGGATGTTACAGTATGGTTTATAGTCCCTCGTGTGACTCACTTGGCCTTGGGACTTCATGAGAAGGCCCCTCCTCTAGGCCGGGTTTTGGGGTTTGAAACTTGGGCGTACACTACCTTTAAGTCCTAAGCGTTAGCTTAATGAGCTTGAGCTTAATCGGCTTGAACACTTTGTTTGGTAGAGAAGAGAGAGTAGAGAAAAGGGAAGATGAGAAGAGAGAAAGAGGTAAGAAATAGAGTACATTTATAGGTTGTTTGGTATGATAGAAAGAGATCAAAGAGAGATAAAAGAGAAAGAATGACGTGACTTCTCCCTCTCTTCGTTTGGTTGAATAGAAAGTGAAAAGAGAGAAGATTGATTTTGTGTAAAATGACATTTTATTTTAATTATAAAATACTATACATTAATTTATAATTTTTTTAAGGGGTAAAAGAAGAAAATAAAGAAATGAGTCATTATCCACATGTTATTTGATTTTCTTCTAAATTGGTGATAGTCAATAAAGTGACATGGGGCCACCAAATTTGGTCAGTCCATCTCTGCATCATGTGAACAAACCGAAGAGAGGTGGGAAATCTCTACCCAAACTCTCTCTTCCCCACCTGTCTCTCTTCAAAATCAATGCTACCAAACATAGTGTAAGTGTGACCCCTCCTCAAGACCGGTTTTGGGAGTTTCTAACTTTGGGGGTACACAACCCTCCAAGTCCTAAGCGTTTAGCTTAATATACTTTTAAGCGTAACTCCTCATCAAGGCTGGGTTCGGAGGTTTCAAACTCGGTGAAAACACAACCCTCCATGTCCTAAGCATTTAGTTCTTGAAATGTGACTCATCCTCAAGGCCGAGTATCGAGGTTCTAAACTCGGGAGGAAACACCCTCCAAGTCCTAAGTGTTTACTTGATTACTTCAATGGACTTGAACTTGCTCAAGGCCGATTTTGGGAGTTCACAACTCTGGAGGTTTATTTTAGTGGAAATGCTAGAATTACTTTTGTGTATGATACTATGTTTAAGAATTTGAGGATCTGTTTTACACTGGCTAATTTCGAGTGTAGTATTTTTAGGGTCCTTAATGTCACCCCTTCACAATTGCATTCCAACACTCGAGCTTTTGTTAAAGGCTTTGCCATCCTCTGTTGCACAGTGGGTTTGTATCCCTCTGTGAAGTGGTTTCACTTTAAAAAGGCGAAACGACATCCAAATATCGGAGAAAAAACTTCCAAAGCTGCATCCACCACCCCTAGACAAAAAGCACATTAAACCCCATATGAAAACTGAAGGGTAGTGAATAATTACGGGACTGAGTAAAAGAACTTCTAGGTACAAATAAGATAGATTTTAATGATAAAGAAGTAGAGAGAAGCATGATCAATAGCTTGAACTCGTCAACAACAAGAGTACTTTTCTAGAATAAGCTCCAATTTATCATCATTTTCTACATAATCATGTAGAAGAACTATAGTCCGATAATAATCGTTGTCTACGTACCAATTTATTTCTTCTAAATGCTGCTAACTTTGTTTTTTTAATCTTGTCATATGTCATATTCAACTTAAGACAAGCAAAGCAAATACATTTTTGGACTATCAAATTAGAAATTGAACCATCATTTAGAAGAAAAATAAAAAGCATTGGTTTTTTTCCTACAGATTTTCTGCTACGTCGTTTGTTCTCCGTTTTGGCTAAAACTTTAGTATGTCCTTCATGTCTGTGAGCTCTTTATTTTAACCTTTTTTATTTGGGATTTTATCTTCTTTACTCTTTGGCTGGTTTACCCTTGTGTTGTGGGTTCTTTTCTGCCTCCTATTTCCATCTTTATTTGGTGTAGTTTTTCCCTTTTTGTTTGGGGGTTTGTTTCCACCTTTTTGGGTGAATATTTTGATGTCATGATACATTATTTTGTAATCATTATTTTTCTATAGTGGATTACTTTTCTAGCTCGTGCTCGTGGTTGTTTACTTCTCATTTTGAGAAGGTTTTTCCACGTTCAAATTTTCTGTGTCTCTATTTTATTTTATTGTCATCTATTTGCTGTAATCGTTGGAGTTGGATTTACTCTGGAGTTATTTTGTCCAGGTTCTCAAAACTGAATAGAAGTTTTTGTGCTTCTTATTTTTCCACTACGCCACTCAATTCCCAACAAGTGGCATCACAAGTTCATTAAACAAATCATAGACCAATGGACAAAAATATTTTTCCGCTGCTTGTTGTTGAACTCTTCGAGGTAATGACCGTGATTGATATCGAAATGGACAAACTAAGAGTATTGGTCAAGTTGACAATCACGCTTTTTTTTCTCTAGTGCTTTGTTGTGGGCTAGAGTTGAATTCAATTTGTTTGCATCTTCTGCGTAAAAGTTTAATCTCATCTCTCTGAGATCCAGAAGAAAGGATGAGAGACAACAACAGATACATCCGGCCTACACAACAAACACACAAGTTGACTTTTCTAGAATAAGCTCTAATTTACCATCATTTTCTACATAATCATGTGGAAGAACTATAGTCTGATAATAATCATTGTCTATGTAACAATTTATTTCTTCTAAATGCCGCTAACTTTGTTTCTTTAATCTTGTCATAGGTCATATTCAACTTAAGACAAGTAAAGCAAATACATTTTTGGACTATCAAATTAGAAATTGAACCATCATTTAGAAGAAAAATAAAAAGCATTGGTTTTTTTCTTACACATTTTCTGCTACGTCGTTTGTTCTCCATTTTGGCTAAAACTTTAGTATGTCCTTCATGTCTGTGAGCTCTTTATTTTAAACTCTTTTATTTGGGATTTTTTCTTTTTTACATTTTGGATGGTTTACCCTTGTGTTGTGGGCTTTTCTGCCTCCTATTTCCATCTTTATTTGGTGTAGTTTTTCCCTTTTTGTTTGGGGGTTTGTTTCCACCTTTTTGGGTGAATATTTTGATGCCATGATACATTATTTTGTGATCATTATTTTTCTATAGTGGATAACTTTTCTAGCTCGTGCTCGTGGTTGTTTACTTCTCATATTGAGAAGGTTTTTCCACGTTAAAATTTTCTGTGTCTCTATTTTATTTTATTGTCATCTATTTGCTGTCATCGTTGGAGTTGGATTTGCTCTGGAGTTATTTTGTCCAGGTTCTCACAATTGAATAGAAGTTTTTGTGCTTCTTATTTTTCCACTACGCCACTCAATTTCTAACAAGTGGCATCACAAGTTCATTATCTAAATCATAGACCAATGGACAAAAATATTTTTTCGCTGCTTCTCGTTGAACTCTTCGAGGTAATGACCGTGATTGATATCGAAATTAACAGTCCAGGAGTATAGGTCAAGTTGACAATCACGTTTTTTTTTCTAGTGCTTTGTTGTGGGCTAGAGTTGAGTTCAGTTTGTTTGCAACTTCTGCGTAAAAGTTTAATCTCATCTCAGGAGTCCAGAAGAAAGGATGAGAAACAACAACGGATACATCCAACCTACACAACAAAGACACAAATAAGCGTACCTAACAGTGACAAATAACAAATAATAGTTACAACATCAATCAATGAGAAGAAGGAGAATTAAAACAAGGAGAATGATAAAGACCTTTGTTTCGGATCAACCTTTAATAGATGAGTGACTAAATCTTTAGCTTCAGCACTTATATTCTTATTAAGAAGACTCTTAGTAAGAAGACTCTTACTAAGAGACGTTGTCCTTCGGTCAATATTCCCTTGACATGTGTCAAGAGACGAGATCTCCTCGAAGGGATGACGTCCTTGTGATACACAAAAATAAATAAGAAGCCCTAACCCGAACATATCAAGGTTAGAGTTTTTTCTTGTTGTTTTCTGATTTCGAGCCTTCTCTATCCTTCAGCGTCACTCCGACCTTGGAATTGAAATACAAATACAAAATAGGAAAAAAAAAATATAATACTCCTCTTCTATATAGATAATCTTAAAAAAAAAAAAATTCAGAAAAAAAATTTACTCATTGAAAGTTTGGCTCGCAGATCATCAAACATTAAAATATGATTTGGCTCAAAATTTGGACGGAGCCCTGGTTTCTCACGATGCAAATAGACCACCGCATCAACTATATCCCTGTTTTTAAAACAAGAAATTGAATAAAAAAAATAAACAATTCTATAATTTGATTAAATATAGGTTAATTTATTACCTTATTTTACTAAGTAATTTGGGAGATGAGTTACCCAAATATTTTTCTTTCCCATTTATTTTCCAATTGTTTTCCCGCATAGGATTTTTTCCGAGGTTGTTAAGGAAGTTGGCATTCTTCTCAAAGAAAGGGGCAGGTACATTTTCTTGATGATTTTACAGGTTACCCCAGAAGAGAAACGAGAATAGTTCCATAAGAGTACAAGTTGACTTTTCTAGAATAAGCTTCAATTTACCATCATTTTCTACATAATCACGTAGAAGAACTATAGTCCGATAATAATCGTTGTTTATGTAACAATTTATTTCTTCTAAATGCTGCTACTTTGTTTCTTTAATCTTGTCATATGTCATATTCAACTTAAGACAAGCAAAACAAATACATTTTTGGACTATCAAATTAGAAATTGAACCATCATTTAGAAGAAAAATAAAAAGAATTGGTTTTTTTCTTACAGATTTTCTGCTACATCGTTTGTTCTCCGTTTTGGCTAAAACTTTAGTATGTCCTTCATGTCTGTGAGCTCTTTATTTTAACCTCTTTTATTTGGGATTTTTTCTTTTTTACTGTTTGGATGGTTTACCCTTGTGTTGTGGGTTCTTTTCTGACTCCTATTTCCATCTTTGTTTGGTGTAGTTTTTCCCTTTTTGTTTGGGGGTTTGTTTCCACCTTTTTGGGTGAATATTTTGATGTCATGATACATTATTTTGTGATCATTATTTTTTTATAGTGGATTACTTTTCTAGCTCGTGCTCGTGGTTGTTTACTTCTCATATTGAGAAGGTTTTTCCACGTTAAAATTTTCTGTGTCTCTATTTTATTTTATTGTCATCTATTTGCTGTCATCGTTGGAGTTGGATTTGCTCTGGAGTTATTTTGTCCAGGTTCTCACAATTGAATAGAAGTTTTTGTGCTTCTTATTTTTCCACTACGCCACTCAATTTCCAACAAGTGGCATCACAAGTTCATTATCTAAATCATAGACCAATGGACAAAAATATTTTTTCGCTGCTTCCTGTTGAACTCTTCGAGGTAATGACCGTGATTGATATCGAAATGGACAATTCAGGAGTATTGGTCAAGTTGACAATCATGTTTTTTTTTTCTCTAGTGCTTTGTTGTGGGCTAGAGTTGAGTTCAGTTTGTTTGCAATTTCTGCGTAAAAGTTTAATCTCATCTCTGGAGTCCAGAAGAAAGGATGAGAGACAACAACGGATACATCCGACCTACACAACAAACACACAAATAAGCGTACCTTACAGTGACAAATAACAAATAATAGTTTCAACATCAATGAATGAGAAGAAGAAGAATTAAAATAAGGAGAATGATAATGACCTTTGTTTCGGATCAACCTTTAATAGGTGAGTGACTAAATCTTTAGCTTCAGCACTTATATTCTTATTAAGAAGACACGAAGTAAGAAGACTCTTACTAAGAGACGTTGTCATTCGGTCAATATTCCCTTGACATGTGTCAAGAGACGAGATCTCCTCGAAGGGATGACGTCCTTGTGATACACAAAAATAAATAAGAAGCCCTAACACAAACATATCAAGTTTGGGAGTTTTTTCTTGTTGTTTTCTGATTTCGAGCCTTCTCCATCCTTCAGCGTCACTCCGACCTTGGAATTGAAATACAAATACAAAATATGAAAAAAAAATTGGTTTAATACTCATATTCTATATAGATAATCTTAAAAAAAAAATTCAGAAAAAAAATTTACTCATTGAAAGTTTGGCTCGCAGATCATCAAACATAAAAATATGATTTGGCTCAAAATTTGGACGGAGCCCTGGTTTCTCACGATGCAAGTAGACCACCGCATTAACTATATCCCTGTTTTTAAAACAAGAAATTGAATAAAAAAATAAACAATTCTATAATTTGATTAAATATAGGTTAATTTATTACCTTATTATACTAAGTAATTTGGTAGATGGGTTACCCAAATATTTTTCTTTCCCATCTATTTCCCAATTGTTTTCCTACATAAGATTTTTTCGAGGTTGTTAAGAAAGTTGGCATTCTTCTCAAAGAAAGGGGCAGGTACATTTTCTTGATGATTTGGCAGGTAACCCAGGAGAGAAACGAGAATAGTTCCATAGAGTACAAGTTGACTTTTCTAGAATAAGCTCTAATTTACCGTCATTTTCAACATAATCATGTAGAAGAACTATAGTCCGATAATAATCGTTGTCTATGTAACAATTTATTTCTTCTAAATGCTGCTAACTTTGTTTCTTTAATCTTGTCATATGTCATATTCAACTTAAGACAAGTGAAGCAAATACATTTTTGGACTATCAAATTAGAAATTGAACCATCATTTAGAAGAAAAATAAAAAGCATTGGGTTTTTTCCTACAGATTTTCTGCGACATCGTTTGTTCTCCGTTTTGGCTAAAACTTTAGTATGTCTTTCATGTCTGTGAGCTCTTTATTCTAACCTTTTTTATTTGGGATTTTATCTTCTTTACTATTTGGATGGTTTACCCTTGTGTTGTGGGTTATTTTCTGCCTCCTATTTCCATCTTTATTTGGTGTAGTTTTTCCCTTTTTGTTTGGGGGTTTGTTTCCACCATTTTGGGTGAATATTTTGATGCATGATACATTATTTTGTGATCATTATTTTTCTATAGTGGATTACTTTTCTAGCTCGTGCTCGTGGTTGTTTACTTCTCATATTGAGAAGGTTTTTCCACGTTAAAATTTTCTGTGTCTCTATTTTATTTCATTGTCATCTATTTGCTGTCATCGTTGGAGTTGGATTTGCTCTAGAGTTATTTTGTCCAGGTTTTCACAACTGAATAGAAGTTTTTGTACTTGTTATTTTTCCACTACGCCACTCAATTCCCAACAAGTGGCATCACAAGTTCATTAACCAAATCATATACCAATGGACAAAAATATTTTTCCGCTGCTTCTCGTTGAACTCTTCGAGGTAATGACCGTGATTGAAATCGAAATGGACAGTCCAGGAGTATTGGTCAAGTTGACAATCACGCTTTTTTTTTCTCTTGTGCTTTGTTGTGGGCTAGCGTTGAGTTCAGTTTGTTTGCTTCTTCTGCGTAAAAGTTTAATCTCATCTCTGGAGTCCAGAATAAAGGATGAGAGACAACAACGGATACATCCGGCCTACACAACAAACACACAAATAAGCGTACCTAACAGTGACAAATAACAAATAATAGTTTCAACATCAATCAATGAGAAGAAGGAGAATTAAAACAAGGAGAATGATAATGACCTTTGTTTCGGATCAACCTTTAATAGATGAGTGACTAAATCTTTAGCTTCAGCACTTATATTTTTATTAAGAAGACTCTTACTAAGAGACGTTGTCCTTCGGTCAATATTCCCTTGACATGTGTCAAGAGACGAGATCTCCTCGAAGGGATGACGTCCTTGTGATACACAAAAATAAATAAAAAGCCCTAACCCAACCTTATCAAGTTTGGGAGTTTTTTCTTGTTGTTTTCTGATTTCGGGTCTTCTCTATCCTTCAGCGTCACTACGACCTTGGAATTGAAATACAAATATAAAATAGGAAAAAAATTGTTTTAATACTCTTCTTCTATATAGATAATCTTAAAAAAAAAATTCAGAAAAAAATTTACTCATGGAAAGTTTGGCTCGCAGATCATCAAACATAAAAATATGATTTAGCTCAAAATTTGGACGGAGCCCTGGTTTCTCACGATGCAAGTAGACCACCGCATCAACTATATCCCTGTTTTTAAAACAAGAAATTGAATAAAAAAAATAAACAATTCTCTAATTTGATTAAATATAGTTTAATTTATTACCTTATTATACTAAGTAA
Source organism: Lotus japonicus (assembly GCF_012489685.1). NCBI lineage: Eukaryota > Viridiplantae > Streptophyta > Magnoliopsida > Fabales > Fabaceae > Lotus > Lotus japonicus. The sequence continues at coordinate 63,126,920 of NC_080042.1, forward strand.
TTTGGGAGATGGGTTACCCAAATATTTTTCTTTCCCATCTATTTCCCAATTGTTTTCCCACAGATTTTTTCCGAGGTTGTTAAGGAAGTTGGCATTCTTCTCAAAGAAAGGTGCAGGTACATTTTCTTGATGATTTGACAGGTCACCCCAGGAGAGAAACGAGAATAGTTTAGTTGACTTCTCTAGAATAAGCTCCAATTTACCATCATTTTCTACATAATCATGTAGAAGAACTATAGTCCGATAATAATCGTTGTCTATGTAACAATTTATTTATTCTAAATGCTGCTAACTTTGTTTCTTTAATCTTGTCATATGTCATATTCAACTTAAGACAAGCAAAGCAAATACATTTTTGGACTATCAAATTAGAAATTGAACCATCATTTAGAAGAAAAATAAAAAGTATTGGTTTTTTTCCTACAGATTTTCTGCTACATCGTTTGTTCTCCGTTTTGGCTAAAACTTTAGTATGTCTTTCATGTCTGTGAGCTCTTTATTCTAACCTTTTTTATATGGGATTTTATCTTCTTTACTGTTTGGATGGTTTACCCTTGTGTTGTGGGTTCTTTTCTGCCTCCTATTTTCCATCTTTATTTGGTGTAGTTTTTCCCTTTTTGTTTGGGGGTTTGTTTCCACCTTTTTGGGTGAATATTTTGATGTTATGATACATTATTTTGTAATCATTATTTTTCTATAGTGGATTACTTCTCTAGTTCGTGCTCGTGGTTGTTTACTTCTCATATTGAGAAGTTTTTTCCACGTTTAAATTTTCTGTGTCTCTATTTTATTTTATTGTCATCTATTTGTTGTATAGTAAGAAAAAACAGGACATGAGAGAGAATGGAAAGGCAATTGATTATCAGATACACTCTTGGAAATTCCTGAGTCAAATTATGACTAGTATGAGATATGCAAAATGTAGGAAGGTTCATATATATATATATATATATATATATATATATATATATATATATATATATATGAGCTTTATAATAGAAATGGCAGAGTAAGTATTAATTGCCTTCAATTGGAGATACTTTTGGGACTTAGCTTCTTATTGCAATTGGTCATGCTCTTGGAAAATTAACTCTAATGCTTTGTTTGGTAGCGAAGATGGAGATAGGGAAGAGAGAGTAGAGAAGAGAGAAGTTGAGTATAGAGGAATAGATGAGAAATAGAGTGGATTTAGAGGTTCTTTGGTATGGTAGAGATAAAGAAGAGAGAGATGAAGAATAATGAGGTGGAAGAGAGAGAGAGAAAAATTAACTTTTGAATAAAAAAACATTTTTAAAAATAAAAAAGTCAAAAAGCATATAGTGGCGGTTCTAAACCGCCACAAAAAATGTGAAGAAAATGCAAAAAAAAGAAAGTGGCGGTTTAAAACCGCCACTAAACATGACGGAATTGAAATAAATAAATATAAAAACTGGCACATGTTCTCCCCCCTTTACTGTTCATTTCCACTCTTCAAATTGGAGAGACCAAATAAAGGCGTGGGACCCACCAATTAAACTCTCTCTTCCCTCCTCTCTCCAACGACCAAACACACATGACACCTCCTTCCTCCCTCGATCTCTCTCTCCCCCTCCATCTCTTCTCTATCTCTCTACAAACAAACACAGTGTAAAAGAGATTGTTGTCTGATTTAAGCAATCTACTACTGTGTGTAGGTTTTCCTATTTAGAATTTAAGTTTCCATATAGCGTTCGAAAACAAAACATGAATACTATCTTTGGTTAGATTAGAGTTAGGGAAGAGAGAAATAGAGATGAGAAAGTTGTGATTTTTTTTTACCCACTTTTCTATTCTATCCTCTATTATTATACTACTTATAAATATTTTAGATAAAAATGTCAATTTATGTAAAAGTATTTTTTTCTCTTCTTATTCTCAATTTAACCGAATAGACGGTCTAAAACAAAACCTTGTTTTAGGGGGGATAATACCCGTCGGTACCGGATTCAAAAAATAGGGGATCGTTCAGGCGCAAGACAAGATACCAAGATTACCTTAGAAACAATAAAAATTATTCGAGGTAGAAATTAGAGATGTTTCTTTCTACCATAGAGAATTATTCTATTTTTTCATTTAATAAAATTTATGCGATAAAATAAAATAAAATCTAGGATGGAATGATTCCTAAGAGCATATTCAAGGCTTTAAATACAGTTATTCGCTCGGATAATAAGAAATATAATGTAGAGAGAGACTCTATGAGCTTGTTTTTGGTGTAAATTTGAAAAATAAAAACAAAAACATCTCTGAGTTGTTTTGACTTTTAATTAGTTTTAAAAACTGAAAATGAGAACTGTATCCAAAAGCAGCTTTTGAATACATGGTATGACAAAGAATTTTCACATTTTTTTCAGCTTTTAAACACAAAAAATAGTTTTCAAAAACTATAATATTTGTCTCTTCTTATTTTCAATTTAACCAACAAAGAGAGAGATTTATGTAATTTTTTCTTTTTTCTTTCTCTTCTATTTTTAATTTTTTATCAGGCCATGAATGAAAAATTAAAACAGGGCATGAGAGACAATATTGGAAAGGCAATTGAAAGTCAAAGTTCTTATTGGGTCAATTATCTATTCAAAATTTCATATATTCAAGAAAATGATTCGTTCAAAAAAAAGCAAATGATATTATTTTCATTAGATAATTTTACGTTAAACACACTACACACTACACACAACACACACACACACACACACATATATATTTAAAATATAAGTAATAAATGTTTAGAATTGCAATTTTTTTGGTAAGTAGGAAAAATCTAGAATTACATGTTAGTTAATGAGTATATTTTTAAATCATATAAAATTTAGTATGAAAATTTTAAATTTATTATATCACATTATTTAATATTTAATTTATGATATAAAAAATATTAAATAGAGTAAACTTGGAAAATTAATTAAAAATGACAAAATTAAAGTACGTAGTAATACCAAACTAATTATTTTGTGTAACAAAAAAAAATAATTATTTTGTAAAACAACCCCCGATGTGTTTATCAGAAATGGAAATGATTTGTGTATCTCAGAACAATAGGACACACAACAAGCATACAAGTTTTACGGTATGTCACGAAAAAAAAAACACATCACCACTGTGAAGATTTAAAACCTCCACAAAATTCCTGTATGAAAAAAAAACACACATGCAATTTAGATAATTTCAGATAATCACAAATTCACAATTATATTTTCATTTTGTATTTTTTTCAGACAATTTAATTTTTTGTTAGTAAAAAACTGTTACAAAACTCGTATGTCTATTGGGTCTCAATTAAGCTGGAATGGAAGGTATAGTATAGTAGAGTAGAAGAATGATCTGACCACTTTACAACCAAAACCAACAGACATGTACGAAGGTATAGCAGAGGATAGAGGCCAATTCAAACGTGAGAAACCCACGAAGCAGTGTCATGCTAATGGCCGACCCAACATAAGTTAGTGGGGGACAATCAAAACGATAGCCACAAAACTCTCTCTCCCTCTTTTACATACAAAAACATAATTTGATAAAGACTGCACAACCTTGTTTACCTTAATTTGTTTGGCATGATAGAGTTTACCTTTTCCGATATACAAACATTGAAAAATGCTTTTCTTAATAAAGGCATATTCTTATTTGTATTATAATTTATAAAGAATATATAATCTCATGCATGGGTTTTGCTAAATAGCCAAATGCAAGAAGTAGTTAAAATAAAGGATTATGGGTTTGGCGGAAAACAAGTTAACACATTTGGATTTCATTTCTTTAAAATAAAAGAGTCATTTTAATAGTGATTATTTACTTTGAAAAATTAATAAAGTATTCAATAATAGTTATGATAACTTACTTTACACTCTTGCCGGTTCACATATATTAAGTATCTGGTTGTCGTGTACGTCGGATGGAAAAACCAACGTAATGATTCTCTAATCAAGCGATTACTCGAGAAATATATGTTCATTAATGCAAGTTCCTAAGACACTCCAAAAAACTCTTAGTGATTGCTATTGAGAGGTTGAAGAAGAGGTAACAAGTTGAAACTAATGTAACAACTAAAATGGATGAATAAAGACTTAAAAGACTGAAAGTAAAGCTGGAGATATAAAGTAATGATTGAAATATAAGCAAATGGCTGGAAAAGTAAAGGAAATAAAGTAAATGGACAAAGGAAAGGAAATATGAGATTTTTTATATTGTGCATCCCTCCAATCGACATCTTAGAAAGATTTCTCATGCATGAGTTCCCGTACATGGGTGAGCAGCCTATAACCAGATGCATGCTGGGGCAAATCATTGGCTTCGCAACTATTCTCCCTAGGGACGTGCATAATTGTGATATCGGCAAAACTTCCTAACAATTGTAGGTCTTCTCGTGGTATTCGGCTAAATTAGAATAGTTGCACTTGAACTCTCTAGTGATTTGCTTGATGACCAACTGAGAATCTCCAACATGTGGATAGCCTGAGCTTTGAGAAGTGTCAATAAATGCAACCATAATATGAGTGCTTCATGTTCAGTCTTATTGTTTGAGTTATCAGTTGGTAATTATTGTGCCCTTTTGGATTCTTGATGACTTCACCTGCTCTTGCCCTAGAGCAAGTCCTAGCTCCATCAAAGGCTAACATCCATGGTTTAAGATATACATATGCTTGAGTCTCTTTTCATGGATCATTTACCTCTAGCATGAGATGTTAAAGTAGGAAACCAGCTATTGCTTGTCATTTTATGCCCTGTAATGGAGTATAGTTCAACGCGGAGGAATTCAAATTAATTTGTTCACTTCATCAATCTCCCCCTCAAGACATGCATGTTAATCAGGTACTTGATGATATCAATTTTGCTCAAAACATTGACCTCTTTAGGCAGTAAATATATTCAAGTTTAGTGCACGGATAATACAAATGCAGACATGACTTCTCGATGAAAGTATATCTAAGATTTGCATTATATAGTTGTTTGCTTAAATAGTAGATAGCCCTTTCAATCATGTCTTCAACATCCTGAGATAACAGGTTGCTGATATACTCTTTTGATGCGGCTATGTATAACTTTAAGGGTAACCCAAGTTGAGGTGGTATGAGCACTGGTGGCTTAGACAATGCCTCTTTGATTTTTCTAAATGCCTCTTCTTGTTTCTCTCCTCAGGTAAATTCCTCAGCGTTTTAGGCCTTCAACAAAGGTGAGAAAGCTTTGAGTTTACCATCCGAATTGGCAATAAACCTCCTTAGGAATTTAATTTTTCCCAAGAGGCTTTGCAACTCCTTCTTGTTAGTGAGAGGCCTTGCTTCTAACACAACTTTGACTTTGTTTTTATCCACCTATATGACTGGTTATGCACTATGAACCCAAAGAAGTTCCATACTGAAACACCAAACATGTATTTAGCCGGGTTCATCTTGAGGCCATGATGTCTCATCTTGGCGAATGCTTGTCGTATATCGGCAACATGGGCGGTGACATCCACTGATTTGACTACTACATCATCTATGTAGACTTCCACACTTTTGTCGATGAGCTCATGGAAGATTAAGTTCATTGACCGTTGGTAGGCGGCTCTGACATCCTTCAAGCCGAACGACTTGACAACTCACTCATAAATTCCAAGAGCATTGAGGCATTTGAATGTTATCTTGGGAACATCTTCCTTGGAAATGAAAGTCTGATTGTACCCAAAATGCTCATCCATGAACGAGATAATACCATTAGCCGCAATCTAATCCACTAGCATATCGACTGCATATATATATATATGATATTCATCCTTTGGTGTTGCTAAATTAGGTTTTGATAGTCAGTGCACACTCGCACTTGCCCATTTTCTTGGTGACCATTCAGCATAACGAGCTGTTTCTAATAAACCATGTGTTGAGTAATCTTTCTATCTCTTCCTTGACTTCAGGAAACACATCCGGGTTGAATCTCCTTGGTTGTCGCTTGTGGGGCTTGAGTCCATCCTTTATAGGCAATCGAGGTTCCACTAATTCCCTGGATAACCTAGGAATCTAATGGTAGTTCCACGAATAAAAGTCTTGGAACTCTCGAATCACCTCCATGATGAGTTTCTTATCTTTTGTCGACAAGAGACCACTGATTCTAGTGGTTCTAAGTTCTTGTTCAATCCCTAGATTGACCTACTCTTTCAAAGGATCATGAGCCTCAAAGCTTGGGATGTGTCTTCTTATGGGGGATGAATAATCCAACTCCAATAATGCTCTTTCACTAAATGGATCTTCCGATTTGACTGGGGTTTCCAGTAAATTGACTAACCTGTCAAGTACATCTTGATTCAACTTATGTTGTTTCTTCATTAAGAACCTCATATGACCGTAATTCAGACTGTTCTTTATCACTTATTTCTTCTATCTCTCTGTATATTTATTGTGAGCATGACCAACATAATTTTCGGAGAATAAATGACTGCTTCGACTATTGTAACATCCGAAGCGAATGAGTTCTTATTTTCTAGGAAGATCTTAATTCTATGTCCCAAAAGATCAAGCCTTAGTGCAAAGTGGAGGGCATACACAATATTGGGTGGATCCAATCTCTTCCTAGCAACACATTTTAACTGGGCTTACCATCCACATCAAAGAAAGAAGATTGGCTAGCCATGGGGCATATCGTGGTATTGACAATTAGCACCCCGACATACCTCGTACGATCCTCTTGTGAAGTCAGACATCTTCATGCTGATTTCAACATGTATTGAGGATTTTCCCAATTTCTTCAAAGTGGACAACGACATCAAATTGAGCATGGCCCCTGGATCGACAGATACCCTTGACATGAGCTTGTCATTGACGTGGTATAGATAGGCTTAAGGTGTTTTTCCAATTCTCTTGTAGGTTTTTGAAATGGCACAACTACCTCAGTAGCGGTTACAAATGATGCCCACTCCACTTTATCCTCAAGCACATCATCACCTTTCCATTGTTCCTTGTTGGCCTTGTACCTAAACAAACTCGTAAGGCGCACCATCTAATTGGTTGTCATCCTTTCACAAGGCTTCCAAGTCTTCATCTGCTATGGAGAAGTTGAGGTTAAGGGCTTCCCCTCCTTTCTTGGAGTTAGGAGTGTTTGTACATACTTGTGGAGGAATCATTGACCCTAGCTTCTCGACTTCATGAAATAATTGTAGGTAAATCCATGGGTAAATTTCCCATGAATTTTCCTACAATTTTTCATGCAGCAATTTTTTGGTTGTTATCCTTTCAGAAGGCAGGCTAGCTTCCAAGTCTTCATCAGCTATGAGAAGTCGATGTTAAGTATTTCCCCTTCTTTTCTTGGAGTTAGAAGTGTTTATACATTCGGGATCAGTAGGTTTAGATTGTAGGCTAGATTGTACATTTCCCATGAATTTTCCTACAATTATTTCTTATCAAATTTCCTAATGCTAATTCCTATGATTATTTTTTAGGAAAACCAACAAAAAATAATTTTCCTTTGATCTTTTCTGCTAATTTCAAATTCACAAGAAAAACTAAGAATTTGTAAGAAATTTTGAAGAAAAATCCTGCAAGAAAAATCTACATGGTGGTTTTTAGGAGTGAGTTGTATTAAATAGTATATGTTTAAGCATCTTGAAATTGGCAAATTGCTCTATTCGAATGTTGTTTTCTTTCTACGTGAATAACGTTGTGTAGGCTTTGAAAAAGTTTGGTTGATATTTAGAAAAAGTTTGTTTTGATTGATTCATGCAGTGAGATGAAAATGATGGTGGTGGAGGTTGGCAGTAGTACCAATGGCTGTGGTGGAGGGTGGCGACGGTGGTGGTGGATAGGCAGGGGCGGACCCACGTTCAGTTCAGGGGGTTCAGTTGAACCCCCTGAAAAAAAAAATTCCTACATACCCCCCTATAGTAATTTTTTTTTGAACCCCCTGAAATTGAAAAATTGCACCCAGGTCCCAGACAGCCTCACTCTCTCTCACGCACTCATTCTCACTCTCAGTCTCTCTCTCACCTCACCTCACTCACGATTCACGAACGCACCACCACCAATCCACCACAGCACCACCGGCCGCACAACGCACCACCACGACACCACCGACACTGACACCTTCCATCTCTGCTGCTGTTGAAGGTTAGTTAGGTACTTAGGTTTAGGTATTGGAAAACCCCAAAATTTAAAACCCCAAAATTGAAAACCCAAAAATTGAAAACCCCTTGATCTGTAGTTTATTGCCTTGATCTGAAGTTGCTGATACTTAATCTTCAACCTTTGTTTCTGAATTCTGATGGCCCTGTTCGGCTGTTCCTTCCTTTGCTCTGTTTTCCCTTTTGCTGCTTTGTTCCCTTTTATCTTGCTGTTTTGTTTGAAATCAAAGTGGGAATGTGGAATCAGATTTTGAAATCAGTCAGATAAAGGCCTGACAATGGCTGGTCCAACCATTATTATGCATTAGAGCATTGTGATAGCAGACCCCAATCATTACACTGGATGAGTAGGTGGTGTATCTGGCTCCTGTTTATTCGCTTATTGCTGCTGTGGGGTGTGTGGAAGGTTGATTAGACCACTAATTTGGGGTTGTGTGGATTGTTGATTGGTGCCTTGGAATGCTTGTTAGTTGCAAGGGATACTGATCTATGATTTGTGCTGCTTATCACACGCTGGCTATCTCCTAGGAGCTCGTTGGTCTTTATTTATTTTTATCCCTTTTTCCTCCTTGAAATCTCTCTGGTTTGGGCTTTGTTTTTGCCCTGTTTCTCATTCCTGCTTTTCTGTTCTTCTTGGTTCTTTTCTATTCTATTTACTTGTAATTTACCATGGGTGGTACCCCTTGTGCCCTTCAATACAAGTATTTGGCTTACCCGAAAAAAACTAGTCTTACTGTTTTATTTTATATCACTGTCCTACATGTGTTGAAGCATCTCTAATTTGTTCCTTGGTTTCCCCAAATAGGTAGGCAGTGCAGCAGCTTATTTGCTTTGTTCTCTTGGCTTCTTTATTTCTTGTTATTACCTGGCTCAATTTAAGGTAAGTCTCCAAACTGTTTGAGGGATTGAGTGAGTGAATAGAAAATAGAACTATACAGGTCAATGATTGTTAATACTAAGAAATCTCACTATTTATAAGTGCAAAGCTTGTGTTCTACTTGATGGATTGAATCGAGGTTTGCCTAAGTTGGGAATTGGACAGAGTCGGGGTGGTATTGGTGGTGAGGATGGAAATGAAGGTGGAAAGAGCATTGAGAGCAAACAATGTGGGACTCTGGATTTCTAATTTGCCATATAGGCTTCATATGAACTCTGTATTTTGATTAATTGAACATATCCTTTGAATTTTAGTTGATAAATCCATTAGCTATTTGGTTTATCTCATCTTAATTTGGTTGATAGAGTTCCATGAGTTGACCAGTTGAGGATATTTGTCAAGTAGAGAAACAATATATATTGATTGGAAACTCTCCTATAGTTTGATGTAGAGAGCTCAGAGGACCGCAAAACTACTACAAGATTAGATACTTTACCTGCTGTTAATCAAATCATCTTCATCACTTAATGTATGTTTTTGTAACTTTGTTCTTAAACATTGGTCACTGTTGACTGCTTATACAGACTGGCATTTGTGTAAATGCATGTTAGTTGATCTTTAAAATTCTTTATTAGCCAAAGATTTAAATATTTTCCCCAAAAAAAAATAAGGGATCAGAATTGTCAAGAGTTCAATAAGGGACTGCAAGATGTGGATTGAAACATTTTATTTATATATGAGATCATCTACAGTTTGTTTAAATCGGGGTAGATTATCTTAATCCTTTTCTAGAGTAATTATGCAAAGCTTTATTATTGTTCATTTGAAAATTTTGAACCCCCTGACCCCGGGGTCTTGGATCCGCCACTGTGGATAGGTGGTAGTGTTTTTTTTAGTTACAAGAGGAAGACGAAGGTAGTGATTATATCAATTTAAGTTTAATTTATTTTGTATTATTATAGAAACATTTTAATTTTTTTATTGATAATGATTAAATCAAACACATTTTTACTTAATATTTTAATTAATTAATTTATTTATTTTATAACAAAAAAAAGTAAAATATTTTTTAATATAAAAATCTGAAAATAAAAATGAAAAGAGAAAGGTTATTCAAACCAAGCAACCTTTGTTTGCGAAGTAAAGTTTTCTTGTTCATAGAGAAAGTGATATAGATGATTCAGACTTTGGCTAATTTCCTTGAAATAATAATTGCTTATGAAGATTCTGAAAACTTACCCATCAATATTGACTGCTGATACTTCAATCAAAATTTTCAAGCATGTGCTTTTGTGATTTTCCACATATTCTCTCACACACAAATATATAGACACTATAGTCAGTGCATGGAATATCTTACAGCGGACAGACGTGTATCTAAGAGTTGGGAGGCTGTATTGACTAATTTTATCTTAAACTTGATTATTATTTTGAATTCTTAGGCAATTTTGCAAATTCGTCAAAGAAATCATTAATAGTACACAGCATACTTTGCAATGCCTAGTATATATATAGGATGCAGAGTACTACTCATAATAGTGACTGAAGCTTTGGGGTTCAAATTCAAGAAAAGCAAATCGCAATATCGTCTAGGCTATATATGTTGCACCATCATACTACTCATTTGATGTTAGATTTTAAAAGCATGATGTGATGTCTAAGTGGGAATCACCGAATACCATTCTTATATCGAATAATGTTTTATTCGCACTTCTTTTTGAGGTGGAGAGATATGGAATGAGGAGAGAGATAAGAAGAAAAGAAAAAGTAAGAGAGAGAAAGTATGATATGTGATGGATGATAAAAGGAGAGAGATAGAAATAAAAAGTGGTAAAAATTGAGTGTTTGAAAAATGAGGTGTGTATATATCATTATTGTTCTAATATCAAATACAAGAATAAACTCTGAACATGTCGACTTAATGAGTCAAAGAGCAATCACGTTAAATGACTTGAAGCTAGTGTTTTAACGTTTGTCATGTATTGCATAAGTTAATGCTATTCACTTGTGCAAAAGGCTGGTTGAAAGCTAGATTTGGCCTAAAGGGTTAAGGCCAATGGTAATATTTTAAGTTAAGTGTCACCAACACAAATTATGGCAATGCTAATTTTGATGATGACTAGAGACCTTTGTTCGTTCTTTGAGTATCTTTGACTTTTTTTTTTTAAGTTCCAATTAGCATTAATCAAGAGGTAGAAGCCTCAAAACGGGTACAACTAGCAGTATCTTGCTGGATCAAAATAGATGTACCAGGGGGATCAAATCCTACCCAAATCTGATCCTGGTGCTCAAAAGCTAACTTAGCTAGATAGTCCGCAACAGCATTGGACAATCTATTACAATGATTCAAACAACTTAAATTTAGGGAGACAGAAAGTGATTTGCAATCCTGAACAACTGAGGCCAGGTAATTGTTGTGAGGGGTCGTCCTGTTCCAAGCTTGGACAAGTTGAAGGCAGTCAGATTCCAGTTCAAGGTTATGGAAACCCAGTTCTCCGGCCAGGGTGATGGTTCTTCGAAGAGAAATAGCCTCTCCAATAACTGGTTCGAATTCTGTCTGGAGAAAGGAGGTACCAGCCGCAAGGAGTTTTCCTGCATGATCCCTGAAGATCAGTCCCAGTCCTGTCCCCCTGTTTTCGCGAATGGAGGCATCAAAATTCCCTTTGATCGTTCCTATTCCTGGTGGCTTCCAACGAGGGGGAATCGGGGGGGATTGGTTCGACTGGCTTTGATTTTGTTCTGGTTCAGGGGTCACCATTCTGGATGCTTGGATAAGGACTTGTTCAGTGGCTGATAAGTGCTCATTTTACGTATATTTGAAAATCATTTTAAGCACTTATTTGACTTGTATGCTTGCATATTGTATCATTTTATCCCCAAAGTATTTAGTTTAGTAAATACATAATTTTAACTTATAAATTGTGTAAACATTATATATTTCATGTGTTTAACTTGGATTTTGATGTAGGAAAGAAATTCATGAAGAATCCAAGTTTAAAGTAAAAATGTGCAATTTTAGAGAGGCTGGGTGCTGAGCACCAACTTGGAGATGCTGAGCACCCTAAGAAGCTGAGGAATCTTTGTCCTGAAGAAAGTAGAGCGCTGAGCGCCCAAAATATGGCGCTGAGCGCCCATGACGGTGGAAACTCTTCAACTTGAAGAAACAGGGGCGCTGAGCGGCCTCTAAAGGGCGCTGAGCGCCTGTGGCCGCCTCAAACACGTATAAAAGGCCAGAAATCATATTTTTGAGGGATCTCTCCTATTCTCTTAGAAATTCTCTCAATTTTGGCACCAAAACAGATCAAGGGAGCTTGGGCTTCATGGAGGAGAGGTCCTTGGGTTTAGGATTGATGGATTGAAGCTCCGGAGCATGGCGACGACCGCCGAAGGACCGTGACAACCTCTCGAAGGCGATGGAAAGCTTGGGAAAGCTTCTATCGCCGTGGATCCTTCGCCGTTCTTCTGGGTTTCATCTCTTCTTCCTTATCCCTTGTATATGTTGTTTCTATTTTTGTATTTAGCTTGTTGAAACTTGATTCTTTGATTTGTTCTAAACTCATTCATTGATGTAAATGGAAATATTTCATGTATGGTGTTTCTTTCTATGCTTCATGCTTCTAACCTATCAATTGATAATCAAAAGAGTTCCACTAATTTATAAATAGATCGGAAGGTTGATATGAATTAGTGCATGCTCAGTTCAGTGAAGGTAGAACGCCTATGTCTTAGGTCACAATTTGTGTGTTAAAGTTTTACTTTCTTCGCTTCAAGTATTGATTGGTTTGTGTTAGATTCCTATGGACTAGCATGAGATCGGGAGATAATTGCGGGTCCGGTTAAAGAGAGAAATCACTCAGTGAACTAGTTGTCTTAGGGTGAGAATATCTTGGGTAGGAGCAATAGTGGATTTCCACATGACAGGTGGGGTTCTGAGTTCTAACAAGAGTTTCTGGAGTGACAACGGAGACTTGCAAGCCTAGGGTACCTTGTCTTAGGATGAATTGATCATTGGGAATGTCTTTGAGAGAGAAGTTGAGCTATATTATTCCTTTTGGGTTTTCTAGATGGTAAGGGATTACGTCTAGGAATTCTAATTGATAGATTCACCTAGGCTAGGGATAGTTAGGTGGATAGCTCTCGGCATCATAAATGAAATGAACCATTACAAAAGTGTTTGAGTTGAAAGAAATTAGAGGATTAGGGGAATACATTCTAAATACGTTTTCTTCTTTGTTATCCCTGTAAACATTCTTTTACCGCTTTCCTTATATTCAAAACCATAAAAACAATTTATTCAACATCTTTGTATCCGCTCAGATCAATGTTTAACTGGTGGAACTAATGTTCACACAATCCCTGAGGACGATAAACCCGTATCTGCTTTACTATGATTGAATCATAAAGGTTTAGCCAAAAGCAGTACAAACAACGAGGAAAAAACCTTTATCAGTGGCCACACGCTTTTGCTCAAAGAGCCATGCGTTTCTTCTTTTCCAGATGGCCCATGCCACTGAGAAGAGCCATTGTTGACCAGTATTAGGGAGATGGGACAGCAGATGTTCAAGCCACTCTTTGAAACTCATACCCTCTGTTAGATTTATATGGAGCCCGAGAGGGGAGGAAAACCAGATAGCTCTAACCTCGGGGCATGTGAGAATAGCATGGCAGGTTGATTCTCTATCATCGCCGCACATGGGACAAATGGGGTCAGTGTGAATGCCTCTTCGAATCAGGTTAGCTTTCACAGGGAGAGCGTTTTGGGCTGCTCTCCAAATGAACTCTTTGCATCGAGGCTGGATATCAACCTCCCAAATGTTAGACCAAATGGAGCTTGTAGTAGGATTAGAGGTGGAGGCTTCATCATTGCTTGAAAGAATGGAATGGTGTCCCGACTTGACCGAGTAGATGCCTTGCTTAGTGTGGGTCCACATGAGTTGGTCATCTCTTGGTTGTGATGGTAGAGGAATCTTGAGGATCATTTCCGCTTCTGGTTGGGTGAAGAATTCAGCAATCTTGCGTGTGTCCCACGTATGTGTCTCATTGTTTATTAGCTCTGAGACCCAAACTGGAAGCATATCTGAAGTATTAATTCCAATCCCAGTCCTTGGTGTTAGCATGTGGGGCAACCATTTGTCTTTCCAGATTCTAACTGATCTACCGTTTCCAATTCTCCAAGCTGACCCATTGTCTATCACTGATTTTGCTCCTAGGATGCTTCTCCAAGTGTAGCTTGGGTGATAGCCAATTTGGGCATTTGCTAGCTCAGAAGAAGGGTGGTATCTAGCCTTCAGGATCCTAGCAAGTAAACAATTGGGATTTGTTCTCAACCTCCACCATTGTTTGGCCAGAAGAGCTTGGTTAAATTCTTTGATGCTGCGGAAGCCTAATCCCCCTTTTGCTTTCCTCTTTGTGATCTTCCCCCAGCTAAGCCAATGAAGTTTCCTTTTGTCCACATCTCCTCCCCAATAGAAGCGGCTTATAAGGCTTTCAATATGATTGCAAAGAGAGTTGGGGAGAGCAAAGCATCCCATAATGTAGGTAGGGATAGCTTGTGCTACTGATTTGACTAGCACCTCCCGTCCGGCTCTAGAAAGGGTGCGTTCCTTCCAACCCTTCAACTTTTTCCACCCCCGATCACGAGCAAAGGAAAAGACTTGGGTTTTGGACCGACCCACAAGAGTTGGGAGGCCAAGGTATCTCGGATGGCTTGCCACGGCTTTCATTTGCAGGAGAAGTTTGAGTTCATCCACTCGGGTCTTGAGGACACCACGGCTCCAAGAAATTTCTGATTTATCAAGGTTTATTTTTTGCCCTGAAGCGGCCTCATAGGAGTGGAGAATGTGAAGGATGGTTGCTGCCTCTTGAGTGGAAGCCTTTGCAAATATGATGCTATCATCTGCAAAAAATAAGTGTGAAATTACAGGGGCTCTTGGGGTGATACGGATACCTGAGAGGGTCTTTGAGGCAATAGCATGCTGGAACATGGCTGAGAGAACTTCTGCACAGAGAATGAAGAGGTAGGGTGATAGAGGGTCGCCTTGTCTAAGACCTCTACCTGGAGCGAAACACTTGTCAGGGCTACCGTTGATCAAGACTGAGAAAGTAACGGTGTTCACACAACCCATCACAACCTTGATCCACTGAGGGGGGAAGCCAAAATGAGTTAGGGTGCGCTCAAGAAAGGACCACTCAACTCTATCATAGGCCTTGGTCATGTCGAGTTTGAGTGCAATATTACCAGACCTGCTTCTATTACTCTTCATATGGTGAAAGCATTCAAAGGCCACCAATGCGTTGTCCGTGATCAAACGGTTCGGGACAAAGGCACTTTGGTTTTCAGATACAATATCCGGGAGAATGAGCTTTAAGCGGTTTGCAATCACCTTGGTTACCAACTTGAAGAGAGTGTTGCAGAGGCTAATGGGCCGATAGTGGCTAGTATGAGTCGGCTTCTTGATTTTTGGGATGAGGACAATAAGAGTGTGGCTAATGTCTTTGGGGGATTTCTGGCCATTTAAGATTTGGAGGACAAGGTCAGTGACATCTTCACCAACAATGTCCCAAAACTTCTTGTAGAAGAGTGTTCGGGTTCCATCGCTACCTGGGGCCTTTGTAGGGTGCATGCACTTCAATGCTTCCTCTACTTCCAAACTAATATAGGGGCTGTTCAAAATGAGTTTGTGGGACTCAGTGATCCTTCCTTGTACAAGGGACGCAGGGTCTGTATCCAAAGAAGGGGGAGTGGAGGTCGTGAAGAGATTACCAAAGTAAGCATTTATGACCTCTGCAATGTCCTCATCTTCCACAAACCTGTTGCCTCTGTCATCTTCAATAGATTCAATAGTGTTCTTGGATTTTCTCTGTGAAGCTTTCTTGTGGAAAAAGCTTGTATTTTTGTCCTCGTGAGCCAGCCACGACGCTCTCGATCTTTGGCACCAAAAAATTTCTTCATGTTGGAGAAATTCATGGAGTTCACTTTCTGTCTTCTTGGTCTCCAGAATAACTGCTTCAGTTTGGTCTTGCTCGTGTAAGGATTTCAGCTTGTCTTTTAGTTTGTTGACCTTCCTGGTAGGATTACCAAAACGAGCTTCGCCCCAAGCATCGAGGTTAGCTCCTGTGGCAGTAAGACGGCGATCTGCACCTCCACGGGTATGCCTCCAGCTTGTAGCAATCACTTCTTTACAGTCTGCATCTTTGAGCCACATCTCTTCGAACCTGTAGAGTCTCACTCGCTTTCTTTTCTTTTTTTGCTTGAGGGAGCAGGAGATTGTGATGGGGGAATGATCGGAGTCAAACCTTGGGATGTGAGTGACCTGGATGGATTTCCAGGATTGTTGCCAATTGCTGTTGGCCAGGGCTCTATCTATACGCTCTTCGATGGTGTGGGGAAGAGGTCTATTGTTGGACCAAGTGTAGATAGGGTGGGAGAATCCCAAGTCCTGTAGGTTGCATTCTGTGATAACCTGATGAAAGGCCATAGATTGGTTGCAATCCCAGGCAAGGCCACCTTTCTTTTCATCTTGGCAAAGAATTTCATTGAAGTCTCTGAAGCATAACCAGGGAAGGTGGTTTGTTGGTTTAAGGCTTCGGAGGAGTTCCCATGATCTCCATTTTTGTTGCTTTTCTGGATGACCATAGAATCCCGTACCTATTGCTGTTTTGTTGACATGGTGAAGGGGAAACTGGAAGTTGATGTGGTTGAGAGAGTGTGAGAGAATAGAGAGGTCCAGTCCTGAGTTCCAGTAAAGGGCCAATCCTCCGGCTTGACAGTTACCTGTACCAGAGCAGTCTACTGCAAAAACTCTATCAAAACCTTCAATGCGACGGAGGCGTTGGATTTCTGTAAATTTCTTCTTTGTCTCCATGAGGAAGACGATTGTGGGAGCTTGAGAGAGGATGAGTTGTCGCACAACTCGAATTGCCTCCGGGGTCCCAAGCCCGCGGCAATTCCAGCTTAAGATTTTCATTGGGACCGGCGGGACTGCTGGGCAGTCTCCACCGATGATAATCGTTGTTTTGTGGGGCTGGTGCAGGATCTGTATCCATGAGGGAGGTTTCATCCTCAACACAGTCTTTCCTCTTCAGGTCTCCTTGGCTAACATGGGTATTGTGTTTTTCCTCTGGGCAATCCCGAGCCTTTCTCTTCCACAATTTCATATTTCTGGCCACAATTGGCTCCGGTGGGGTTTTGGGGACCACATCGCTTTCTTGCGGGTCTGGGGCGTTGTCCTGTTGCTCTTTCCTCAGTTTTTGCGTCTTGTTGGGGTCATGGGGAGAAACAGTTATTGTGGTTTCCCCTTGGTTTGTCGTGATTATGGGGGAGTTAATGAGCTTTGGGGGTTGCAAAGAGGCCTGCTCGTTGTGAAGAGAGAAATTACCCAATGATTCCACTAGACCCAACTCCACATTTAATATGGGGGTGGGATTCTTTAAGGGAGTGGTCCCCTGTTTTGGGTCTTTGCCGGTGGAATTTAGTGCGGTCCCTTCATCTCCACTAGTTTCATTGTTCACTTCCTCACTTCCTTTGGTGGGTTCCTGCATTATTCCAGAATCTTTTTCTTTTGGGTGAGTGGAGCCTGGTACGGTAGAGCTGTTCCCTGCTTCAGTGAAAAGGTTCTTCTTTGCCAGGGATATTCTACCCTCTTGTCTCATAACTGTAGTATTCGTGGGTTTGAGTGGGGAAGCACGCACCCAAGGTCCATAGGGGAGGTTCGCTTCATCTTCCTCCTGCCAAGTATCTTCTTTGTCATCACAATAGCGGAGGACATGGTCCAAGGCTCCGCATCCGAAGCAGAAATCTGCCAAGCGTTCATATTTGAAGAGGATTCGCAGAGGGGGTTTACCAGATTTGGGAATCACCGTTCCCCTCTTGAGGGGCTTGGTTACATCTAACCAAACCCTGAGGCGTAGAGAGTTTCCCAAGCGCTGCTCCTCCTTGCTGTCCCAGGCTTCAAAAGTGCCCAAGAAATCTCCAAGCTTTTTAGCCATCTGCTCTGAGCGCAGATTCATAGTAAGGTCATAAACCCTAACCCAAAATAGGGTGTGGGCCAGCACAACTTCCTTCGGGTTCTCGTCCGGGGCCAGCTCCCTGAGGATGATGAGGTTGTGGTTAAAGTTCCAGGGTCCTAGTTTCAGAGCGTTGTCCCTGTCTTGTTCAGAGAAAAAACGTAAGGTAAAAAGGTTTTTTGCGATGTCTCTGACTTCGAATCCATGTTTTGTTTTCCAGGCAGACGTAACCATGGACTTAAAAGCCCGATTGTTGACAGATTGTTGGGTGTGAACCCTACCAACAAGCCACCATTCTTCTCTTTGTTGCACATCTGAGTCGTCGAGAAGGAGAGGAAACTCCTAGATTTCATCGGGGCGAAGCGATATGTTGTGCCAGGGATCCATCAGGGAATGGATCAGGAGATCCCACAGGAGTGGGAGGGAAAGGAGGCACAAGGCCTTGGAAGCAGGTCTCACAGGAGAGGCCGCCGAGAAACCCTAGCGGAGCTCAAAGAGATAGTTTTTATGACAGATGATAGTTTTATCATATAGTTCAAGACATCATCTCCCTCCCTTCTTGAGTATCTTTGACTTGGTAGTATTGTACAGGCTTGGACGTACCTCCTACATCATGTTGTTATACAATTTGTGATGGACCATGACATTTTTCTAGTGCAGTATAGGTCAAGTGTGTCTTGATCAATCCCAGAATGCACAACACGATGACAGAGGTACTGCACAGCTCGCAAGATACCCACCAACCTAGGTACCATCAAGAAACCAATAAAGGATCTAACGCATCATCAATATTAGTATTGTCTAGCTATATAATCTTTTACCGACCTGTTGGTGATTTTAGTATCATTAATGGATTTTAGTAATAATGTGATTTATTGAAGGCCGATGCAATTATGCGTTAAGCTCGGAAACGAGTTAGGGTAGTGCGGAGCGCACGCTTGTTGAGCCAACGCATAATTGATCGTGATTAGATTGCGGGGTTCCAAGGGGCGGAGCCCCGGGCGGGGTGCGGGGCAGCGCCCCGTTCGAAATTTTTTGAAAAGGAATTCGGTTTTATTAACCGTTTTTTCAATTCCTGAAACAAACTCCTTATAAAGGAGTTATTTGGCCCTCAGTTCAGATATAGAAAACAGAAACCAAAAATACGTTCTACATTCTTGATCTGTTCTTCATTTGCCTGAAGCAGATTGATCTTCAGAATTATCCCAACAAGGATTTCGTGAACCCAGGCAAGAATAGGGTCGAAATACTTTGTTCGGAAAGTGTTCAACACGATTCTTCGAAGTTTTCCAGGATTATCATACCCAATATCTAACAAACGAACAAAGTATCTCTGATAATCATGGCTGGAGGAAGCACTGGAGGAAGCACCGTCAAGGAGATGACTACTAATTTCGGAAAATTGGACAAGTTTCAAGGACAAGACTTCAGGCGTTGGCAGAAGAAGATGCACTTCATGTTGACAGCGTTGAAGGTGGTGTATGTCCTGTCTACACCAATTCCAGAACTTCTGGAGGATGACACGGTTGAAAATATAAGGCGCAGATCAAAGTGGGAGAATGACGATTACATATGCAGAGGGCACATTCTTAACGGTATGTCTGATCCCTTATTTGATGTTTATCAAAACGTGGAATCTGCAAAGGAATTGTGGGATTGTCTCGAATTCAAGTACATGGCAGAGGACTCATCTAGTAAAAAGTTTCTTGTAACCGATTTCAACAGTTACAAGATGGTTGAAACAAGGTCTGTCATGGAACAATTCAATGAACTCCTCCGAATCCTTGGACAATTCACACAACACGGATTGATGATGGATGAAACAATATCTGTCTCAAGTATCATAGACAAGTTGCCTCCTTCGTGGAAGGATTTCAAACACAATTTGAAACATGGAAAAGACGACTTGTCTTTGATTCAACTTGGAAGTCACTTGCGCATAGAAGAATCTCTAAGGGCGCAGGAGGGTGACAAGGGAAAAGGAAAAGAAGTTGCTGGACCCTCGGTTAATATGATCGAAGAGGGTGGTAAGGACGATAACAATAGAAACAAAGGAAAGAAGCGTGCTTTCAAGAAAAACAAAGGAAGTTTCGGTTCTAACAAGAAACCGAAACTAGAATGTTGGAAGTGTGGAAAAACAGGCCACTTCAAGAGGGATTGCCGTTCAGGCAAAAAGCACGACAACGCGAATGCAAGTGGTTCGGGAAAAGGGTCTAAGGACCAATCCCAAAACCAAGGTCAGAAATCAATTTGTGATTTGAATAGTTTTATTAAACATTCGGTTTCACTAATTTCTGAAGCATTTTATGTGCAGGATGATGCTATCGCGTGGTGGATTGATTCTGGCGCCACAACACATGTTTGCAAGGATCGTTTCTGGTTCAAGAATTTTGTTCTAGTGGAAGATGGATCTGTCCTCTACATGGGAGATCATCACTTTGATCCTGTTGAAGGCAAAGGAAGCGTGGTGTTAGAATTCAGTTCTGGAAATACTATTACTTTGTTTAATGTTTTATATGTTCCTAAACTACGTAAGAACTTAATTTCCGGTCCTGTATTGATTAAGCTTGGATACAAGCAAGTGTATGAATCCGATAAATATGTTTTATCGAAGTCTGGTGTGTTTGTAGGATTTGGATATTATAATAATGGTATGTTCATGATGAATTTGAATGGAGTTCCTAATGATTCTGGTTCTGTATTTATGTCCATTTCGAATGTTAATAAATCATCTTTATGGCATGCACGTCTTGGACATGTACATTATAAAAGAATGCTTGAAATGTCTAAAGATGATTTAATTCCTAGTTTTGATGGAAATGTAGAAAAGTGTAAAACTTGCATGTTAACAAAGATCACTAGGCAACCTTTTAAAAGTATAACAAGGAAATCTGTCATACTTGAATTGATACATAGTGATTTATGTGATTTGCATGCTACTCCATCATTAGGACATAAAAAGTATCTTGTCACTTTCATAGATGATGCATCCAGATTCTGCTACGTTTATTTGTTGCATGCTAAGGACGAAGCCTTAGATAAATTCAGAATTTATAAAACTGAAGTTGAACTGCAACAGAATGTGTTGATTAAAACATTACGTACGGATAGAGGTGGTGAATATTATGATCCTGTATTTTTCCAATCCGTAGGAATCATTCATGAGACTACGACACCTTATACACCTCAACAAAATGGTGTGGCTGAAAGGAAAAATAGAGTTCTTAAAGAAATGGTGAATGCCATGTTATCTTACTCTGGTTTGAGTGAAGGGTTTTGGGGAGAAGCCATGTTAACGGCTTGCTATTTGTTAAATAGGGTTCCTAATAAAAGGAACAAGACTACCCCATATGAACTTTGGTATAAGAAACGACCTAATTTAACATTTCTACGTGTTTGGGGTTGTAGGGCCGTGGTTAGACTCCCGGACCCTAAAAGGAAAACTTTGGGTGAAAAGGGTGTAGCTTGCATCTTTGTTGGATATGCTGAGCATTTTAAGGCTTATAGGTTTTATGTTATAGAACCTAATGACTCGATTTCTATTAACACGATTATAGAATCGAGAGATGCCATATTTGATGAGAATTGTTTCTCTTCTATACCTAGACCAAAGCACTCTATACCAAATTCGGATGAATATCTAAAGGATGATCATTCAAATGATGTACCAAGTGAGACATTCGAACCTCGTAAAAGCAAAAGAGCTAGAAAACCTAAATCTTATGGGTCTGATTTTCAATTATATCTAGTTGAAGGATCAAAGGATCAGATTGATAATCAATACTATTATTGCTATAGTATAGAGGAGGATCCAAGAACGTATGATGAAGCTGTGAAATCTCGAGATTCTGCTTTTTGGAAAGAAGCAATTGATGAAGAGATTGCTTCTATCATGGAAAATAATACTTGGGTATTATCTGATTTACCACCAGGTTGCAAACCATTGGGTTGCAAATGGATCTTCAAAAGGAAGATGAAATTCGATGGTACAATTGATAAGTTTAAAGCTAGATTGGTTATCCAAGGCTTTAGACAAAAGGAAGGAATTGATTACTTTGATACCTATGCTCCAGTTGCTCGTATCACCACTATTAGATTGTTGATTGCTTTAGCGGCTATTCACAATCTAGTGATTCATCAAATGGATGTCAAAACTGCATTCCTGAATGGTGATTTGGAAGAAGAAGTGTATATGAAGCAACCTGAAGGATTTGTAATGCCTGGTAATGAGCATAAGGTGTGTAAGCTAGTTAAGTCATTGTATGGGCTTAAACAAGCTCCGAAGCAGTGGCATCAAAAGTTTGATGAGGTTGTTTTGTCTAGTGGTTTCATTATGAACCAAGCTGACAAATGTGTATATAGCAAATTTGATACATC
Organism: Lotus japonicus; assembly: GCF_012489685.1. Classification (NCBI taxonomy): domain Eukaryota; kingdom Viridiplantae; phylum Streptophyta; class Magnoliopsida; order Fabales; family Fabaceae; genus Lotus; species Lotus japonicus. The sequence continues at coordinate 63,149,281 of NC_080042.1, forward strand.
TTGTAAAGGAGTTATCATTTGTCTATATGTTCATGACATGTTGATCTTTGGCACCGACCAAAATCAAGTTGATAAGACGAAGAATTTTTTGTCATCAAAGTTCTCCATGAAGGATATGGGAGAAGCGGACGTTATTCTTGGTATTAAGATTAAACGGGAGAATAAGGGGATTGTAATTACGCAATCTCATTACATTGAGAAAATACTCAAGAAGTTTAATCATGAAAGTTGTTCTCCGGTTAGTACTCCCATGGATCCGAGTGAAAAACTTATGCCAAATACAGGTAAACCTGTGGATCAGCTTGAATATTCAAGAGCTATAGGCTCTTTGATGTATGCTATGATTAGCACTAGACCGGATATTGCTTATGCGGTTGGAAAGTTGAGTAGATTTACTAGTAATCCTAGTAAACATCATTGGCATGCAATAACTAGGGTATTCAAGTACTTGAAGGGTACTATGAATTATGGATTGTTATATGTGGGATTTCCTTCGGTGTTAGAGGGTTATTCGGATGCTAGTTGGATAAATAATGTTGAAGATTCATCCTCTACAAGTGGATGGGTGTTTTTTCTTGGGGGAGGTGCCATCTCATGGGCTTCCAAAAAGCAAACTTGTATAACTAGTTCTACAATGGAATCTGAGTTTGTAGCATTAGCTGCTGCTGGTAAAGAAGCGGAATGGCTAAGAAACTTGGTATATGAGATTCCAATATGGCCTAAACCGATATCACCAATTTCTATCCGTTGTGATAGTGCTGCTACATTGGCTAAAGCTTATAGTCAAATATACAATGGAAAGTCTAGACACTTGGGTGTTAGACATAGTATGATTAGGGATTTAATCATGAATGAGGTGATATCCATTGAGTTTGTTCGGTCGCAACAAAACTTAGCTGATCACTTGACGAAGGGGTTAGCTA